>NC_056739.1:1773605229-1773832729 GCF_019279795.1 Protopterus annectens | reverse complement strand
TGTAAAGGTGTTTGCAAGTGTATATGTTTGTAAGGTAAATTTATTTTGATGCCCTTCCCATCCAGTACATTTCCCATTGCCATCCTTTACAAGAGCTGTTGATGTAATTCACCTAAGAAGTACCTTGGGACATTTTTAAATCCTATAAGCTTTGTGGCAAATGTGATAACTGCGTAACACTGTAGTATACATTACTAGATAGACAGGGGTTCTAAACTAAATACTAGCAACTGTGATACTGTGTGTTTGTGTGTGTATCATATCCTCTGAGGGTATGGGTTATACCATTTTGAAGCATGTACCACCCAGTACACTTCCCATTGCCCTACTTTACAAGGCCAGCTGATGTAATTCATGTTAGAAGTACCTGTATACACTCTTCAGCCCTCTAAGCTCTGTGGCATGTGCAATAACTGCGTAATACACTAATACAAATAATTAAGTGGGATTCTAATCTCAAAACTGACAACTATAGTAGTGTGTGTGTGTGTGTGTGTGTGTGTGTGTGTGTGTGTGTGTGTGTGTGTGTGTGTGTGTGTGTGTGTGTGTGTGTGTGTGTGTGAAGCATCCCCTGTGGCTGTTGTGTGTGTATATTATACCATTTTAAAGCCTGTTGACCCCCTCCCCATGGCATTAATTTAAAGACCTTGTTAATGCCATCTACCTCACATGCACCATGTTAGACTATACAGCCCATACCAGTCATCTATACATATGTACATGGAACATCCAGATGTTTGTAACTTATATGTAGTCTGTGTCCCCTAACAATGGGCATTTATGTGATATAATTGCCAAATATGTCGCAGTTGCCATAGTTACAGACATGCAAGCATCAGACATAGTACCTGACTATAACATCATGCTGATAGAAAGTCTGTTACTCTTATCACTTGTCCAGGTTTGTAGGAGCAATTGATGAGACCAGTCATTATTTCTGGTGGTTTATCCCACCATCCATGAAGGCATTCCCAAGATTACATGTTGTAAGAGGTTGTGGGTTATGTCCCAGGCATGTAATCTATGTGGGGCATGTCATGTGTACTTAGTCCTATAGTACATACAAGTAGATACGTAGGGTTGCTAATCTGTCTGTTGGCAACTGTATTTGTGTTTCTGTATGCACATCCCCTGTGGCTGTCTTTACTGTGTGTATGCATTGGCTATACCATTTTGTGTGCCTCTTCCACCCTGTGAACTCCACCATTGACAACCTAGTTTCAGCCCATACAGATGTCAACCACCTCACAAGTACAGTTACACAGTTTCTAACACAAAGCCACTGTGGTGCATGCAATGGTTCTATCACTGTGTATTGTACATAAATAGACAGGTAGGTCATCTAATCTGAGAAGTGTCAACTCTATGTGCACGTGTGTTTCAATACATGTCCCTATTCAGCAGAGTGTGTGTGTGTGTGCGTGTGTGTGTGTGTGTGTGTGTGTGTGTGTGTGTGTGTGTGTGTGTGTGTGTGTATGTGTGTGATGGATCTACCATGTTAAGGGCCTCTGAACCCATCACTGGCAATCATAACAGCCCCTGCAATTGTCACTCACTTGATAAGTAGTGGCAGACACTGCAACACTACATTACCTCTGGGGTATTTGTGTTATGTATCTAGCACTATCGCTTGTAAGACTCGGCATGTAGGGCCTGTGCTCAGCCCTTCAACAGCTGCCCATGTACAGGACTATGACTCTGTGTGCACTACCAACATGAGCGGCAAGACTTGCATATGAGATAGCAGACATACATGCTGGTGATTGTCAGGTTAGACTAATACAGGCTGACCTGTGTCAGGAATACATACCCAAACCTATCATACACAGTACCATGCATACCCTCATCAACTGCATCAAGGTTGAGTGAATGGGAAAGAAATGGCAGAGGCAACAAGTGCTGATAGGTGAATCTGTTGCAGTTAAACCTTGTGAGGAACCTAGTGCCAGTACTCAAGTAACCTCCTCTGTATGTATGAGCCTGTGGTACTACAGAACATCCAGGTGTATGTATGCAAGGCCACACTGTCTGCCCCAGTTGTCCCTCACACACTTTTGCATGCATACACACCTGGTAAACATGTACATATACAGCTGTAACTTGGCTATGAAAAGGTCACTGTGTTTCCACTCCACCATACTCATTGCTGCTACTGTCAGCAGGCCCACAGCCTGCAGACACACAGACACCTGGAACACAAACAGAATACAGTACATGAGACTATAGTCAGTCAGCAGTACTAACAGCAATAATGCATCATGGCTAAAAAGGTGCATACACTTTGATGTTTACCCATAACTATTGTCAGCAGACAGTACCGTATAGCATTACATTACTACACTGTACTATAATCACCCTGTGCATCAGACCCATATTAGCATGTCCCTGCATCTATGTTATTGATAACAGGGATGTGACACAGGTATCATCACATACACAGGGTGTAGTGTGGGTTTGCTAGAGGCCTAGGCTGGACCATATGGTTGACATTTTGTGTGTGTGTGTGTGTGTGTGTGTGTGTGTGTGTGTGTGTGTGTGTGTGTGTGTGTGTGTGTGTGTATGGTTGTGTGTGTGTCTGGAGGGCTGTTGTTCAACTGGGCTGTGCAGAGGAGCTGTGCATGTCTGGTGGTGACCTGCCTGTGATAGAGATATGTGAGTGTTTGTATGCACATAATCAAGCCATGTGGTTGCTCTACACAGGGGTATGTTGGACAGCCATTGACCATACATGGCAGGATATACAGTTCACTGTCTCCTGCCAGGGACATGGGAACTAATTCTGCCAGGAGTCTCACTGGCACCACCAGGCTCAAGGTCAGATGCAGTACTACTCCCTGATGGTGACTGCTGCCTGCTGGATCCATATCCCTGTTGGGACTGGCCAGGACCACATGCCCATGGCCTGCTCCTGTGTGGTGTGAACCACACCACTGAATGTGCATGGCCATGTGGGCGCTCAGCTGTTCTTGTTGCTGACCTACATCAATGTGGCCAATGCCCTACTCCCACCACATGCTCAAGCACAGACATTGCATGGTTGAGCAGTGACAATATGTCACCCCATCATCTATCCACAACATTGCAAAATGACGTATGGCATCACAAATGCCGTGGAGATCATCACGCATGGCAGGAAGTACTGCATTCATAACCCTGAGCATCTGTCTGATGTTGTGGTCAGTACTCACCTGTGCCTCCATGATGGACCAAAACATGCGTCTGGTGACACCTGCTGTGACACTTGTGACAGGGGCTTGATGAGCAGCAGCCCTCCTTTGAGCACCCCTGCCCATCTGCCAGTGTGGGACCTCGTCTGCTTTCTGGCTATGGCTAGTGTCTACACTCTCACTTGCCATAGTCACCACACTAGCCCGTTCCATGCCACTACTCTCCAACTGTCCATTATCTGTGGCTGCTGGGGACTGGGCATATGTGGGCATACTGACTGTGTGCAGAGACATCGTGAGTGAAAGTGGGATACCAACCAGTAGCACAGATTCAGCCCTCGACAACCCCACCTGTGCCTCACTATGACCACCATCATCCTCAGGGTCCGTTAGGACATTGATATCAGGTTGTGAGTGGGAGATACACCAACCCCCATGTCCACCTGTGAGGCAGAGACAACATATGTAAATTAAAACCCGGCAGTATAATGTTTGCTGATACACACACACACACACACACACACACACACACACACACACACACACACACACACATACACAAGCATGCACACGCACAAGCATGTGCACACAGACACATACAGATGAGGTGGCACAAAGGCATTATACAGACGACACAATCTCTGAATGACCATTTTTACCAAGGAGACCTTTTTTCATTCAAGAGAGGCAAAAATATAAGGGATATGGTGGTTCATGGTACATTTGTTAGACCAAAAGAAAATATTGGAAGGCCTTTATTACAATATGGTACTTTCAGATGTAACATGTGTAGTATATGTTCACATATCATTAATACAGTTCATAGTATGAATGGTGTTAAATTTGTGTCCAGAGGAACATATACACATGAGAGTAAAGGGGTAATATATTCATTGAAATGTCCCTGCAAACTGTATTATATAGAGGAAGTTTAGGGTTTGATTTATGGAACATCTGAGGGATGTAAAGAATCAAAAAGATGAAAAAATAATATCCTCAAATTTTAAAGCATGTCACAATAGTGATGAAAGTTTGTTGTATGGCACTATTTTAGAAAAAAAATTAATGCATTGAGAGCAATGAGAATGTACCAAAACAAAACTTGACATATAAAGAAAGTAATATACATTTTAAAGTATAAAGCTGTAATACCTAGGGGTTTAAATAATGAGTTAAACTGGAAATGTTTGTTTTAAGTGAATGATTTTAACAAATGAATTATTTGATTGATTAATTGAATGCAATTTAAGAATTATAAAAAGGGTGTTTTTTTTTTTTTTTTGTATTTGTGTTATTCCTTGAAGGTGGTTACACCAAGGCACTAGAATAAAATAATTGTGTTTTACTACTTGGTTTCCTAAAGTGATTTATTGAGAGTGGAATTGCTGTTACATTTGGATAATAGATGTATTGTTGAGACCTATTGTTTAACTTCCTGTTTCACATTATTGCATCCCCCTTCTGCATTCCATTACATGCTTAATTGATGGACATACCTGCTATGGTGCTGAATAGTTTTCTTAGAATAATGCAAATGTTTAGGTTTGTGTAGTTAAAGTCTGTCTTTGTGTAGAAAGGTTCAAACCTGTTTTGCATAGGCAGCAGCTTGCCTTTTGTAGGTAATGCTCATGAGTAGGTGATGCCCTGTGCACCTATTGGTGTCTTCCACTTGCTAATTGCATTCAGGACAGCTGTGTTGTATTTCCATTAGCCAAGGCCATAGCAACACATTGTTATAATTAGGTCCTTCACTTGGGCCTTTCCCCTTTTCCTTGCCTGTGTGGAGGACATTATAGAGGTGTGGGGACTACAGCTTCACAGAAGGTAGGTGGAAATACATCTTTGAACAAGAAATGTGGTGAAAGCCCAACAAAACAGGGGACAAAATTCCAGAATTAGGTACAGATTATAAGTATTGCTGTTATACACTTAGAAGATTGCTAGATTAACAGGGTTTGTCTGGACATACATTTTCTGCATGATTTGAAGTCTGACAGTGATATGTATGTGACATGCATCTCAGCTGTCCAGATTTCTGCAGAATGTCCAGAGGTTTGCCTCTTATGTTTGGTCTGTTCCTCAGACAATTTCTGCTTTTGACAAATCAGTAGGATAATGTGAGGATTGACGACCCTAAATGATGACATCCATTTGTGTTTCAGACTTCATATCCTTCAGAAAAGATATGTTACAATAAACCCTGTAACACCAGCAAAAGTTTCATTTTGTAACACCATTATGTAAGATATATCCCTATTTTTGGCCCCCTGTCCCCCAAGTAAGTCAGGCTTTGTCCAGATGTCTTGCAGTAAGAGTTTCAGAAGTATGGTATATCATTATTTAGTGACTTCACTTGTGATATCATCCCAGTGATTTAGCATATTCCAGGAAATGTTATGAGGCAGTGGCCATAAATATGGTCCCGCACCCTGGATACTCTGGAAGTCTGTACAGCTGAGAGTTATGTATGTCTGGCCATTGTTAACAGACCATCAAGACTGTGTAGCAGTGTAGTGTGTAAATGTTTGTTGGGCTGAGTAGGGAGAGGGGAAGGTGTGAGCATCATAGATCCTTTTCTATCTGACTGGGCATGCTGCTATAGCTGCTGGTGGTCTATCAGCTTTATATGTTTGTAGGGGCAGACTGACAAATGTCCCGTAACACCTCAGAATTCCCATACACTGTGACTTGGGGCAGTATATGTAGGTGTAGTATGTGACTGGCAATCAGGATATGTTTATTCAAACAGTCATTATGCTCTAGAGTTTAGTTGGGTTACTGGTATGTTGCTGTGACTGTGGTGCAAATGGTTGTGGGTGGACAATTTCTCACCGATGTCTGCTTTTCCCTACAGTTACATCCCTGTACTGCATGGTATATTTCCAAATGCATGAGTAATTTTCCAGAGCTGACTTGGGGTACTATTGTGTCAGTCTTACTGTAGTTCAGAAGGTGCTGGGTGAAATGGTTGGCAGCTCTCAGTGTTTTTCCCTTCTTTTACATGACTGCAGTCACACATCTCCACTGTCCAGATTTCTATACACTGTCCAGATGTGGGGCTCATATTTTTCGTCTGTTCCCCATAACAGTTGTGGATTTCTGACAAATCACTGGGATGATGTGAGCATTGATGTCACTAAATGATGACAATCATTTGTGTTTCAGATCTGAAATCTATTAGAAAATATATGTTAAAACAAACCATGATACTCTAGCAAACATCTAAGCTTATAGCAGCCATATTTCAAATATGTCACTATTGTTTGGCCTTTATCCCCCCCACTTTGTCAGGCTTTGTGCAGATGTCTTCCAGTAAGAGGTTGAGTATATATACACATATAAGTATGGGTCTAGGACACATGCTCGACTAGCATATGTCCGAAACACAAAACATCGAACACACATACACTAAAGCGCTTCCGTATATGAGTAGTTCAAGAAATAATCTATGTTTCTATGTATATCATGCAGGATGGTCTATCTTGGATGACGATCCTGCATGATATATTTACTGAAGCATTTGTAATTCTCACAGCTCATGTGGAGTAGTGATAGTTGTGTGACTCGAGTGCACAGGGTCCTGCATTTAAGGCTTGCCAGTGATGTGCATTTATCCCCTTATGTTAAATGATTGTAGTGCATGATATGTTTGTAAAAGCATTATAATCTCCCACAGCTCAGATGATGTAGGGGTACACTGCTGGGACTGTAGTGTGCAGGTATTTGGTTCAAGACTTGTTAGCGATGACTTTTTTTCATTGTTACATGATCATAATGCATGATATGTTTGTAAAAGCATGACAAATCCCTACGGCTCAGATGGTGGAGTGGTACATTGCTCTGATTTGTAGTGCACTGTGTCCTGGGTTCAAGACTTGGCAAAACTGATTATTTTGTTGCTGGGCAGAATGAGGGCTGATGGAGACAGAATGATTAAAGCACTTTAAAGCAGTTGTAAGCGAGTTTGCACAGTTTTGTGGGAAGCTAAGTGATGCTAAGAAATGCTTAAGTCCTCTAAGCTTCACTTAGCGGTGCTTATTCCTGCTTATACCCCTGCTAATTTTAAATAAAGAAAAGAGAAAAAGGGTGACAGAAAAGTGGTAAAATGAGGGCAAGCAAGGGGTAAAACATTAGGAAAAGCAACTAGGGATGTGCAGGACTGGTGTATGAAAGGACCATAGCTCTACATTTCTATGGCAGCAACAGCTAAGACTGATGTGGAAAATTTGGAATTTACAGCCTCCCACCCCACAGGGAGGGGTGTTGGCAACATACATTTGTAGAGTATTTTGAGTGTAGATTGATTTACATCACTGGGCATGGAGGAAACATGTAGAGCTATGTATGGGGCAATGTTTTTTTTTCAGGACAGATGCCCTTTTATTTATTAAAGTGAGAGTGGGATGTTGGGGAATGGCTGTAGGTATGTTTGGGGAGGTAGGTTGGGTAGGATAGGTTGCATTTGCAGAGAGACAAGAAACACAAGACAGCAGACAGGAGAGGTATATGACACATGAGGGGGTAAACACCTTGGATGGGGAGGGTGGTTGTGAATCAGAGGCCCATGAGCCCCCAAATGAATACAGTGGGACTGAGTGCCCCACCCATGGGCAGTCACCATTGCAACTTTACGGCCCCAAAGGTGGCTGTGCTGGAGGCTGGACAACAGGGGCAGCCTACCCCTCCATGTGCACCAGGCAGCCCTCCATCTGGCACAGCCATCCATTGAACTTGGAGAGGATGATGCTGTGCACCATACCCCAGAGGTTGTGGTGGGTGATAGGCTCCTCTCCATGACAATGGTGGTTTCACCCAAAAGTGGTATAGGACCAATGGAGGAGGAAGTTCCAAGTTGGGTCTCAGATGTGCTGATGATGATAATGCTTAAAGGCTCTGAGGAGCTTCTGAGATGATTCTCAGCAGTGAGGTTTTTGGTTTAAGAATATATATAATAAAAGAGCTGTTTTAAACCACATGTACACATATTGATGGTCTCCCAACACTTCATTTAGCTCATTAAGTTGATTCTTGATAAAAAAAAATAAGTGCAATTTGATATTTAAAATGCATTTTGGTCCAAACACATTAAGGACTTGCATAAGAGTGAAAGTCTGAGTTACTGTGAAAGACTATGAGCACTTGGTCTTGTGCAGTACCCTTTGCAGTGGTCTGGAAGGTTAGCTTGCTCAGACATGTTGGGCATATGGGGATTGCTGGTTCTTGGGGTGTTTGGGGTTGCCAGGAAGTACTAGAGAGTCATCAGATTTCCTTCATGGAAATATCTGTGGGAATGGAAGGTGTGTTGAGTGGTTCACTGGCAGAGTGGCCACTGCATGGAACAGGCTGGTAAAATGGAACAGGACAAATATTGGTTTGGATATGTTGAGAACAGCCTGGAAATACACCACATAAACTAGTGAATGGTATTCTGGCAAAACTGGATGGGCATTGTTGCCCGTGCTTGAAGTACTGATATGTGTGTATATAAGGATGGAAATATACTTATAACAAATAAGAAACTAGAAGGGTTTAATAATTTGAAGTCCATGGACTGTATAAACATGCTTGGAAGGAACTAATAATAAGAATAAACATTACAGCTTGTGGTCTCTCAAATAACCAAGCAACAGCCAAAAAAAAAAAAAAAAAAAAACACACACACAGTTACATAATGTATGATTTTAGTAAATCTAGACATAAAATATATAATCATCATATAAGATTAAGCAGTCTGGTGAATTTAGATATTAAAAACAGGTTATAATAACATGGGCTCGTGTATAATAATGCTACTATCTTAACTTGTCATAAATGACATACACTACATTGAACATTAAGGGAAGCATGATGATTTTCTTATATAAGTAAATATGCATAACAAGTCATAATTGCTTTAACTAGAATTATAGTTTTTGTAAACCATCTTGACTATATATAATACTTAAGAGGTTACAAAGGTAACTAATGCTTTATACATGACATCAAACTGAAAAAGTTGTTCAAGAGAAACAATAGAAGCCCGAACTTGAAATGCCACAGAATGTAACAATCATATGCTGAACAAATAGTATTAAATTGACAACAGGCACTCAGTTTAATAACATGGGCTTGTGTATAACACTACTGTTTTAACCTGTCATAAATGACAAACACTATGTTGAACATCAAGGGGAAGAAAGATGATTTTCTCATATAAGTAAATGTGCATAACAAGTTATATAATTGCTTTAACTTGAATTGTGGTTTTATAACCCATTTTGACCATACATAATACTTAAGGTGTTACCAAGGTAACTAATGTTTTATACATAACATCAAACTGACAAAGTTGTTCAAGGGAAACAATGGAAGCCTGAATTAGAAATGTCACAGAATGTAACAATCACATTCTGAACAAATAGTATTAAATTGACAATAATCACTCAGTTTAACATTTGCTGATTATACAAAATAGAATGTTGCCATTTAAATCTAAATACTTTCAGTATATGCCATAAAATGGCAATTTATAAATATGGAAAGGGAATTTGTAATCATTAATCACAATAAGTGATTTTTTTGTTTTTAACCTATAATTTCACTCATTTTACAATAAAAAATGACAGATATGAAAATCCTTATGTGTAGGAAATGGGGGGAAGAGGGATACACTGATAATTAAAATGCACTAACTTTCATCAATGTTCACATAAAACAAACTTAATGCTTTAAGTAAGTTAGCAACAAAATGATTACTTAAATGCTGGAAAACAATGAAATATAACTTCTGATATATCCAGTAAAATGCATTGTATTATAAACATTAGGTATAAATATTATTACCATCTATTTATATTAAGTAATACGTTTTGAAAGACTTCATCAATAAGGGGGAATATGTTAAATAACTGTATGCTATAATCTTTTACTGAGGGTTTATATATGATACATCCTACTTTACTATGATTGAATTGCTTGTCATCTTTCATGTAAATATTAATTGCTTATACAATAAGTAGCCATTTATATTGTATTAGAATTCTGTCTAATCTACAATTGTACTATATCTGTTCAAAATAATATAAATATTGCTTATTCCTATTACAAATATTCTCTATATGATGATTCAATTTATGGAGTGCAGATGTTCTGGATTGTCAAGGTATGAGTGATAATCTGATGGACTTAGGTTTATCCATCAGGTTAGGAATGATTTTCATTCCATGGCAAGTGCAGATCTTAGTTTTGTTAACATTTATTAATTTAAATTTGTTATTTCACAAAAACATTTTTAGTATGCCTGACCAAAACATTACTTTATTGGTAAAAGCTCAAAGTATAAAACTGATAATTTCATTTAAAGGCTCAAACAAAAAATACATAGTCTAAATAACCTAAGATGGATTTAACTTTATTATCTTTAAATACCAATGGCTTAAACAATCCTAGCAAGATATCAAATCTACTGAAATATTTAAAACTGAACAAAGCACAATTTGACTTCCTTCACGAAACTCATTTCAAAATAAATGACAATTACAAATGGAATCCTAAGAAATATATGCTATTGGCACAATCCACTTATAAGACAAAGACAAAAGGGGTAACAATTTTATGGAAAACAAATGTGATTAACCCAGAAATCATTTATAAGTATGAAGATAAAGAAGCCCTTATGGCATTAGTAATAGTTAAATATGATAACAGAATATGGACCCTAGACGATCTATACTGGTTCCCAGGCATTGGAACAGGAACTGTTAAAAACACTTGGATTTAATTTCCAATAATTATAAAGGCAACTTAATATTAGGAGGAGATTTTAACTGTATATTTGATATTTTTCAAACTACAAATAAAAGACTGTTGTGTACATCTGCTGTATCAAAAGCTTTAAACACGTTGGTAGAATAATTTCATCTTGTAGATACTTTCAAATTTAAAGAAGATAAATCTTTGTTGTTCCCAATCAAGATCACAGATTTGGTACCCAAACTAGACTAGATAAAATATTTGCTGCCCATGACTTACACTCTAAAATCATTAATTTCTCAATCACTCCCTGCCCCTTTTCAGACCACAGTTCATTGATATTAAACCTTCAAAATGGGTACAAACCATTAATCTTTAACTCCAGAATTCCAGGATATGTAACTAAAATTAAGGAGTTCAAACTCTGGTTATTATCTGAATTACAGTTTTTCTTAGATATTAATTACACCACAGAGACAAAGTAATGATATGGGACTCATTAAAAGCTTACACATATGGTAAAGCCCTAACTTGGTATAAAAAAAATATCAGAGAATGGGATTCTGAATTATTAGATCTACAATCTAAACCTTTGTTAGTGAAAGCTGAAAAGAAATCAAAATCATTTGGAGATGAAAAAGAAAGTAGAAGTATTAAATAATAAATACAATGAAATTCTAGCACATAAAACTAGTTTAGCTTTAGATAAACTAAAAATTAATACCTTGGCCACTTCTCCCAACTATCTACATAACTTATCCACAGGAATCAAAATACAATCAAAAGCTAATAACATTAAAAGTATCTTCCATGAAAAGAAAGGGAAAAATATCTCAGCTATAGGTAATATTCTTGATACCTATAGAAAGCACTATATGGAACATTTCCAAAAAGAAAATATACACATCAATCAATTAAATCTAGATTAAAAATGTTCTAATATAAAACAATACCAGAAAAATTAAAACTAGATCTACAAGCACCCATATCCTACAAAGAAATTACAGATACAATAAAAGAGGGAAAAATAATAAAGCTCTAGGTATAGAGGGCATACTTATGGAAATATATAAACCTTTTCCTTCAAAGATACTATCCCTGTTCCATAAAACTCTACTAGAAATTCAGTCACAAGCTTTAATACCACCCTCTTGGAGATATTCCTTAATCACATCAATCCTAAAGGAAAACAAATCTCCAAACCTCTGTACCTCATATAGACCTATATCATTATTAAATAATGACTATACGATATTTATGACAATATTAACTAACAGAATTAAAATACCACTGTCAAAAACAATAAATAATGATCAAACTGGATTTATATATCATAGACACACACATGACAACATTAAAAGGATATTTTTTCTTATAGATTATGTTAATAAAGAAAATAAAGAAACACTCATAACTGGCTTAGATATAGAGAAAGCCTTTGATTCCCTAAATTGGAATGATTTATTCAAAATCCTAATGCTATTTGAATGTCATGCATCCTTTGTTCATCTCCTAAAGAATTATATATATATATATATATATATATATATATATATATATATATATATATATATATATATATATATATATATATATATATATATATATATATATATATATATATACACACACAAATAATTTAGCGTATGTCAAGTTAGCTCCTTTTACCTCTGAATCTATATATATAACAAAAGGGACTAAAGAAGGATGTCCCATGTCACTGATTCTATTTGCTCTGACTGTTGAAATATTGACAGAATCTATTTATAACAATATAAAAATCAAAGGAATAGATGCTTATGAGCAATACAATTCTAAAGTAATGCTATTTGCTGATGACATATTACTAACATTATCTGATACAAAAGAGACATTAGAAGAATTAGATATAATTTCACATGACTTCAGGGCTCCATTTCAATAAATCAAAATCAAAATTTTTATTTTTAAATAAAAAAAAGAACTACAGACTAAGGGGGAATCACATCATAGGGAAACAAGAATCTACCTTAAATATCTAGGAATTGACTTATGCAAGGATAATAATGAATTAATCTAAAAAAACTACAATAATATCATCAACACAAGTAAAATCTCTGTGGAAAAATGGAACAGAATAATATTAAAATTTGAAGATAGACTACAGTTAATAAAACTTGTTTTACTTCCCATGATCCTATATGCAGCCTTGGCAGTATAACTGTTACCAGAAAATAATATACTTAAAGAAATAAATTCATGCCTAATAAAATTTTTATGGCTTCCCAAATGAAACAGAATAGCTTTACTACATCATATCAGACCATGGAAACAGGGAGGATTAAACTTTCCTGATATAAAAACATATACAAAAGCATCAATATCCAAAACAATCTCAGATTGGATAAGTCTAAATTACTCTGTAAATTGGAAAGAATTACTAACTGTAATATCAATAAATGAATTTCATTTACAAAAAAAAAGTTCAAATAGATAAAAACAATTTGCCATGGCATACTTTATGTATTAGTATGTAATATAACATAACTAAAACCACTAAAACTCGTATGATTAATTGTTATACTGACTCATTTTGGAAAATTATTAATGCAAATATAGATTTAAAAATCTGGTTTGATATTTTAATACCATTTATAGTCACAAAGACCTTTCCACATAAAATATATAGAGACATTATTAATTCCTGGGAACAGAAAGGATTTGTTTGTTGGCTCCAATGTATCAAAAAACTAGAAGTTTTAGATATGCAAGTAATAAAAACAGCATACAAAATTCCACAACAGGACTGGCTAACTTTACAGAGTATTCTGTCATATTTGCAAGATTTAAGTAAAGCAATTAACAATTCCTCATTTAAAGAAATACCTAAATTTACAAAATACACATATGAAATTATATATAATGACTTTGACATGGGAAACAGTATTTCAAATTTTTACAAAATATTCATAAACTGTAAAACAACACCTAAAACCTCATATTGGAAATGTATAACAAAAGGACACTCAGTGCAGTTAACTGAAGATATTAAAACAAATATCTTATTATTGATAAAATATACATCCTTTACACAATACAGGAAAGTTTTTAATTGGAAATGCTTGCACAGAGCATTCTTAACCCAGATAGAATCAACAAAATTAGTTCTTCCATAAAAGGAATATGCTGGAGATGTGAGCAAGTACACGATGCAGATTGGAACCAGATTTTGTTTTATTGTGTTAAAATTAAGCCATTTTGGAATGGTATTAATAACTTTCTATAAGCTTTATTTAATGAATCATGTTATTTAACTAAAGCTCTTGTATCATTAAATATGAATGAAAGTCCTCATTCGAATAGGTCAAACATGTATCCAATATGGACTATACTTGCAATTTCAAAGAAGTATATAACAAGAAGAAGGAATACAAACACAATACCAACTTTGGAAGACTTCTATAGCCTACTGAAGACCACAGTATTAATGGAAATTAAAATTAAAAAACTAAGAATTTGTCCAAAGCCATTTATCAACAAGCCTTGGGGAAAAGCCTTATTGTTGATTGACACTATGCAATAATTGATCAGACACTCTGATAATGTATTGGACATACTTATAAAATAACTGTATACATTAAGATCTGTTATAGCGTCAGGCTAATGTAAATACTGTACATAGTTATTTAAGATGTCATGTATAAATACTATGGAATTCATTCAAATGTATTTGAAAAATAAACATTTTTGAGAAAAAATATATTTGCTATGGCAGGCACTAATGACTTAAAATCCATTTCACTGGAGCACATGAAGACAGATATATATATATACTGTCTAAAAAAAATCAAAGTCATGTTCCATGAAATTCCACCATTGACTAAGGGAAAGCTTTTAAACACATGTCTCAGGCTGCAGGTTATTTGACAAGCTTTGATGTTGTAACCACATGGGAGGAATTGATAATGTCTTTTGACATGTTTAAATATGACAAGATTGACTTTAGTTTGTGAATACATAAATTTTTACAGAAATTCTTAGGAAAATGCTTGAAATGCAGACTTTTTTTAGAGAAGGAAAGAAGATAAGGGGCATGCTTATATAACATAAATAAAATAAAGGGCTTCTATACAAATGCTAGGAGTATCAGCAAGCAGTAATGAAGTAATATACATTATAAATATGAAGCAGATGAAATTAATAGCTATTTTCAGAAGATTTGTATCTTAGTAATTTAAATCTACCTCAGTATACAAAATATGAAATAACAATAAAGGATAGGAGGGGTGGAAGAGTCTTAATGTTAAGACATTCTTCAATTAACTCTAATTTGCAATATAAAATGATGACAATGAAATCATGTTTATTATGCTTAAAGGGATACAAATAGTTGTTAATAAGATCATGATACCATATCACAGTCCAAAAATGCATTCATTGGGACAATGTACATTATTGAAGATATGAGGCAAAACACAAAGTGCTGACATTAATATTGAGTCGGTTTAATTATCCAGGTATTAACTTGTGTGATGGAATTTATAAAACATATATGGAAGGACTTTTTATGGAAATGGTATATGACAATTATTTTACCCAACCAACAAATTTGAGGGGGTGCTGAAAAGTTCTAAGCCCAAACAACTTTCTAAATTCTGAGCATTATTTTGTTTCTGTAGCTGAAAAGAGGGTCATTTCATCCTATAAAGTGCCAATTTTCAGAATTGTGATACTATGGTTTGACATTGTTTCTGATCATTGATTGAACCATGTCAATGAAAAGTGTGGGATTTTCAAGTGTGGAACTCTGAACCATCATAAAGCTCCTATTCCTGCAGAAGAAAACTCCAAAGGAAATCCATGAATATATGATGTAAACATTGTGTGACAAGTGCCCTTCTTACTTAAGTGTGAAGAAGTGGTGTGCAAACGTTCAGCATGGTGATTTTGAGATTGAAGATGCATCAAGGTCTGGGAGGCCTCAAACAGTGTCAGCTCTTGAAATTGTTGACCATGTCCATGACTTGATTTTGGCAGATCGGCAAACATTGGCTAAAACAACTGCTGAGACATTACAGATATCCAGGGAACATGTTGGGTTTATAATCCATGAGCAACTGGATATGCAGAAGCTGTCAGCCAAGTGAGTGCTCAAATGTTTGAATGCTGATGTGAAAGTATATTAAGTGGACACTTCCAAGTTGATTTTGTGGCATTTTTGTCAAACAGGTGCCAACTTTTTGGAATTACTAGTTACTGTTGATGAAACATAGTTTGATTTTGAAAAGTTCTAAGCTAATCATAGTATGATTCTGAGACAAAACAACAGTACATGTAATGGTGGCACTCAGGTTCACCAAAGCCAAAGAAGTTCAAGACCCAAAAGTCAGTAGGAAAGGTCATAGTCACAGTGTTTTGGGATCAGAAAGGTGTTGTAATAGCTGACTATCTTACAAGGGGGCCAAACAGTTAATGCAGAATACTACTGTAACTTGCTGTGCCAATTAAAGGAGGCATTGAAAGAAAAAAAGAGAGGGAACCTGCAGAAAAGAGTTCACGTTTTGCAAGAAAATGCATCTGTTAACAAGCTGGGAAACCAATGAACGTTGTGACAAAACTTGGGTTTGAGTGTATAGATCATCCACCCTGCTCACCAGATCTTGCTCCATCAGACTATTTCCTGTTTCCAAACCTTAAAAAGAGTTTGGAAGGACAGCAATATTCGAGTGATTCAGGGGTGATTGCAGCAGCAGAGCAGTATATTAGTGACCAGACTTCAGACTTTTTGGCAGGGTTACAAAAACTTCAGACACGATGTGCCAAGTGTGTTGAACTTTGGAGAGAATATGTTGAATAACTAAGCTTCATGGCTCTACATCATTCCCTTCTAGGTCAGGCTTTGAACTTTTCACCATCTCCTCATAAACCTATAAGATGGGATAATATCTTAGATTTAGTATTCGCTAATAAAGATGACCTGGTTATGAGCATAAAAACTTTTAAGCCTATAGGGAATTCAGACCATGACTCTTTTTTTTATGTTTCAGAAATATGGAAATTTGAAAAATCATTATATGGAAAAGAGAAAATATATGATATGAATATATTTGAGAGGTTTAAACTGACTCATGATTTGTTAAACATAAATTTGAATGAAATTAACTTTTCATGTAAAGAATATCATTGGAAGATTTTGAATAATGTCTGTAATAAGCATTTAAATGAAACATATAAGATGACAGAAAAGAGAACTTGGGCAAAATAGCCTTGGTGGAACATTGATCTATCAAGATTATTTAATAAGAACAAAAGAGTTTATAAGTAATTTACTAGAAATGCTTCAACATACAACATGTTTAAATAACATCACAAAAACATTAAAAAAGAAAGATACTTTCTCATAAAGGGTGATATGAAGAGACATTAATGAGCTAAAAAAGAAGTAATAAAATGATAAATATGTAAATTTAAAGAGACTAGACCATAAAATTTAAATAATAAAGCACAATCAAATTTATTCTACACTTAAATAGGGGATAGCTGAGATATTTAATTGCTGCTTTGGAAATTCTTATATGGGCAAAAGCATACTGGCCCAATTAAAGTAACCATTCCTTCTCTGACTGGTTGTCCCAGTTTCAAGCAAGAAATCATAAAAACTGGTATATGTAAGGTTAACAAATATAGTGGAATGGGCCGGGACTCTATACCTGGGCAGTTTGCATCTCTTATTTCCAATTATTTAATAACAGATTGATCTGGATATTTAAAAAATACTGAGACTGGAATTTGTGCCTGATGACTGAAAAACAATCCTTTATTATACAAAGGTGGAAACAGACAAATCATTGAAAGCTATAGGCCAATAGGCATAACATCTAAAATTGGAAAGGTCTATGAAAACTGTATTCTGCACCTATTAATGTATGATAAAAATATGGGAGAGAGAGATATACTACTCATAGCTCGGCTTTATTAAAGGAAGATCAACCTTAGCAGGTCTTAGAAATTTCTGTGAAGATAATAGCTGAATATCAGGGGGAGTCAGTTGCAGTTGTTTACTGCTTTTGACACTTTAGAACTTGGTCAAATTATTGTTTAATTATTTACATGGTAGTGAGTTTTTTACACCCATTTCTCTGAATAAAGTCAATATCACTAATTGCAGGTTAATTTATTTGTACTCGTGTCTGTGGTATCATTCTTTATTTGGCAGAAGTCTTTTTATGTGTTTTTTGAGAGTTTAAAAAATCAGGTTTATGTCTGTGATATAAGCTGGATTAACAAATGGCTACCTGGTAGATCACAGTGTGTGAACTATTACTAGAAAACATATACATAGTAACCTATAAATAGAGGGGTACCTCAGGGGTCAGTTTTTGGCACTATCTTGTTTAACATCATATTTGCAGGTAAGCCATGCTCTAAAAAATATGTTAATAAATATGCAGATAATTGCAAAATAATAGAACAAAATTTCACATGTGACACTAATGACTTGAATCAATATCTACAAAAAATATCCTTTGGACTGAGGTTCAAGTACAATGAATATAAGGTTATTCTTTTTGGAGATATAGTCAATCTGAAAATAAAACCAGGAGGTACAGTATTGGAGATTTTACTTTTAAGAAACACTGTCAAGAATTAAGAGTGCCACAGTATAAAGACAAAATGATCGATTTTAACAATTGGCTAAAATTTTGGTGTCATACAAAGGGGATCCAGTGTCTGTCAGCCTGGGATGACATGCTCGACAAGCCACGTTGCTTCGCTAGGGATGGCTTGCACCTGTCACCCCTGGGCTTTCGGATATTGGCAGGGGCTCTTGCCACCCCCATAGTGCCTTTTTTAGGCAAGGCTCAAAAGTCAAACCCACCTCCATAGACAGCACAAGGAACAAGAAACTAAGGGTAATGCTGCTAAACGCCAGAAGTCTTAACCTCAAGATGCATGCACTCGAAGCTCTCCTCAGTATGGAGAACATTGATATCTGTGCAGTGACAGAAACCTGGTTCAAGGCTCCAGAGAGCACCCCAGCACTACCAGGTTTTACCTCATATCATGCTTATTGGCCCCAAAACCCAGACCGAACCACAAAAGGAGGGGGAGTTTCCATATTTATCAAGGATATCCACACCTCCAGGTTAGTGGCATTGCACGAAGTATCGGAGACCATCCATGTGCAACTGACAGTGGGCAAGAATGCTTTTCAGTTTATAGCATCCTACAGACCACCCTCTCAAAGTCCGGAATCCCACTCGGCTTTCCTGAAAACATTGGAGAACATGAAGATCTCTCCGAACACCATTATATTGGGCGACTTCAACTACTCAAACATAGACTGGGAGCATTACTTAAGCCCCAAAACCTTAGCCCAAAGGTTCCTGGAATTTATAAACTCAAATGCTATGGAACAACTAGTCACCACTACCACAAGAGGGGAAAACATACTAGTCCTGATGATTACCAACATGGGGACTCTATGCTCCATACCAGAAGTATATCCCTCATTGGTAAGATCAGACCATAAATTAATTTCACTGGATATCCACATCCCGACCCCACCTCCAGCCCAGAAAACCACAGTAAAAAACTTCTCAAAAGCGAACTTCACACTTCTCAAAACCAAAATGGAATCCTTCAAGGCCCCAGAGCCAGTGGAAACTATGGCCCAAACTACAGAATCCTATATAAACGCATTCTACAGACATCTCCAGGAATGCATGGATCATGCTATCCCAAACAAAATCAAGACCCAATCATCCAAAGGCAGGCATCCAATCTGGTGGACCCCAGCCATAAATAAACTGTACAACAGAAGGAGGAAGCTACTACATGATAGAGCAAAATCCCTTAAAGGGAAGGCATCTCTGATCAGTACTAGCAAAAAATTACGATCCCTCATAAAATCCACCAAGGCCAGCTTCGAGAGAAAAATTGCACAGGACACTAAAGACAATCATAAGGCTTTTTTCAGTTATGTTAAGAACCTGGGATGCAACTCCCAGACTTGTTCTGAGTTGATTCTAAAGGACAAAAAATACACTGAACCCACAGACATCGCCAATATCCTGGCAGACAGGTTCAGTGCAAACTTCTCCACCCCCTCCCCCCCAAAAGAGCAAGTATCTATCCCGGCAGAGTGCAGCCTCCCAAACATCTCTGATGCTCAGATGAAGGCCGCCTTCTTCAAAGCAAAAAACACTGCTTCCATGGGACCAGATGGCGTCCCGGGTTGCGTCCTACATGAACTCCAAGAAAAACTAGTCCCTCAAGTAAAACTGCTGTACAATCTCAGCCTCACTACAGGATATGTGCCCAAAGAATGGTGTACAGCAGCAGTGGTCCCACTCCACACAGGTGGCACCTCTGCGGACCCTGGAAACTATCGCCCCATAAGCCTGACTAGCCTAGTCTGCAAGGCTATGGAGAGGATCATCATGGAACTCATAAACAAAGACATTGGGGACCTACAGACACTAGATCCTACCCAATCTGGCTTTGTCAAGGGCAGATCCTGCCTTTTGAACCTGGTCAACTTCTTCGAAACAGTCACCAAGGCCATAGATGAAGGGAAGGTAGTCCATACAGCCTATCTGGACCTCGCATTGACACAATACCCCACTCAGGCATCATAGATAAGCTATCCAGCCTAAATATACACCCCTATGTCACAAGATGGGTCACAAACTGGCTCAAAGACAGAACCCACAGAGTCAGAGTTGCTGGGGCCATGTCAGACTCAAAACTGGTCACAAGTGGCATCCCACAAGGTTCTGTCCTGGGACCGATCTTGTTCGGTATTTACTTTTCTGAGGTACAGGCCAACGTGGGAGGACTATGGCTCACCAAGTTTGCAGATGACTGCAAACTGGGCGCCATAATCAACTCTCCAGCTGACACAAACATCCTTCAAAAAGGTCTCGCAGAGACGGATAACTGGTGCCAGAGCCATGGTCTAAAGCTAAATGTCAAAAAGTGTATAGTCATACCCTTTGGCAAAAACAATGTGCCCACAAATTACCACATAGGTGGTAACCCATTAAGTACAGAGAAAGTAATTAGGGATCTGGGGACCCAAGTTGATAGCAATCTCTCCTTTGACAACCAGATTGCCAAAGTGGTTAGAAAGACCTTCTACATAGCCCACCTCATCATGAAAGGATTCACATCTAGATCAAGAGAGGTAATCGTGCCCCTTTATTAATCCCTCATCAGGCCCATCATAGAACACAATGCCCCCTTTGGGATGTATCTTACCCGACACCTGCAGCAGTTAGAAAGACCCCAACAGTACCTCACCAGGAGGATCAAGGGACTCAAAGAGATGCCATATGCTGCTCGGTTAAAAAAACTCAGCTCTACTCAGTTGCATATCGCCTACTTCGAGGTTATCTATGCCTGACATATAAAACTATGTCCAACCCAGAATTAATGGACATGCTCCACCTCAGTAAATCTAAATCCCTTAGAGCCACACGCTTGAGGGACTTGAACCTCAGCACAGAAATAAATAGAACATGCTGGAGGGACAGATTCATAACCCAGAGGCTCCCTTCGCTCTGGAATAGAATTCCAATTCATGTTAGGCAGAGCACCTCACTGACTCTCTTCAAGAAGAATCTTGATGAGTGGATAGGGGATCATAGGTTTGTCCCAGGGATTACTTCCGTGTCACTATTAGACAGAGGCACAGTAAACTAAACTTTAAAAAGGGCACAGTATACTCAAATCAAGGGGTGGTGTAAGCCAAACACAATCGAGCTAGGCTTATAAATGCCCCAGGGCAGATAGCCTAGTATGAACCTATGGACCTATGAACCTATGAAGAGGAAAGGGCTATGAAGAAGACAGGCTTAATTCTTAGTACAGTATGATCAAGAGATCCAGAAATCTTAAATATTTGTACACATCAATGAATAGATCATTGAATGAATACAACTTAATGTTTTGTACATTATCAGTAGATGATTTAGTATCCCTTGAAAAGATTCAGAGAAGATACACAAAAAAGATTTAATATTTGGAAAAGTTTAGTTATGAACAAAGGTTAAAAAAAGTTAAGTTATGAAGAAATAAATATATACCACAATAAACAGAACATGCTGGAGGGATAGATTCCTGTCCCAGGGACTTCCCATACTCTGAAACAAACTACCTATCTATATCAAACAAAGCTCCTCATTAGCACTCTTCAAGAAAAATCTTGATGATTGGATGGGAGATAGGACATTCACCCCAGGGATCACTTCTGTGGCTCTGCTTCACAGGGGCACAGGAAAATAATTTTCTTGGATGACAAAAGCCAGGGTACCATTTGGCTAGGTTTATATAGGCCCTAGGGCCAATAGACTAGTACCTATCTATGAACCTATGAACCTATGAAAGATTAAAACACTTGAATCTGTACTGCATTTTATACAGACTCATTAGAGGAAAACTATGCCTAACTTATCACGTCATTAAAGATGATGACTTAAGATCAAATTTAAAAATTATTTTAAGAGAAATATCTGGTAAACTAAGGTATAGAGATTTTCAATATATTGTTAATCTCAAGAGAGCTCAGAAGAACTAAGAAGAGATGACTTTATAAAGTCAATTGATCCCCAGACTGTGGAACTCAATACCACTTAATATTAGAGAATCTGTTCATTTCAATATTTTCAAGAAACAACTAACTTGCTATATGGTAGAGAGTGCATTTGCACATAATATAAGGGAATCTACTTTACGTATGGTCCAATTTTGTGCTATGGCAGTTTTAACTTAACTATGTAACTGCACATTGGATGGCCAAGTGGTGCAGCAGTAGCATTGCTGCCTCACAGTAAGCAGTTCTCTGGTTTGGTTCTTGGCTGGGGTGTCTTCTGTGTGGAGTCTGCTTGTCCTCCCTGCATTTGTGTGGGTTTCCTCCGGGTGCTCCAGTTTCCTCCCATGCTTCAAAGACGTGTCTGGAGCATTTCTCCTCGGGCCTCTGCTGAAAATTGATTTCATTCTAAGTCGGACTTTCCCATTAAACAAAAAATAAATAAATGTGTAAATAATTGACTATGAATTCAGTAACATTATTGGTTATAGTTATTAACGGTAACAAGTGTATTCTTTGTTTTCTAGACTGGTAAACCTTTTGTATTAATATCTAATAACAATTATTAATGAGAACAAATGTGGTTACATGGCCATTATTTGAATACATAATGATCTACAGGTTAGGAGTTTTCTCAAATAGCTATTGATACATAGCTATTGATATCTTGTTAAAAAAACAAAAATTGACGATTCAAAATTCTAGAACAAGAATGGAATTCAGTAGCAGGGAAGGGAAGGGAAAATATGCAAGTCTTTTTCAGAAAACAAACAAAACAATGTTATACCCTGTCCATATTCAAAAACAACTTAGATATATGGATGAGAAAGAGACAATTTACCCCAGGCTGAGCCCTGTCCTACTAATGGACAGAGACCGTTCCTAAATGTTTTACCCCATGCATGGGTCCCCTCAAATTAACAATGATATGAGCTCGGATATTCTCATAAGAGTAATATATAATTATCAATCATGGGATGGGTAAGGCCAATCTAAAACCAAATGGGATAGATTATTTTGAGCTTAAAAATGGAAATTGGCTAGGCTTAAAATGGCCCACAAGTGCAGTTAAAATAGTACTTACCTATGAATATATACACCTGTAAAAGGAAAGGAAAGGAAAGGAGTTTTATTTTGATTATCTAAATACATAAATAAAATTACAACTTTGCTTAGAAAAAATGGAGTACTTATAGTACTACTTTATAAACTGAAGAGAAAATAATAAGACAGACCAGATGCATGTAATAAAACATTTTCCTTCCACTATTATTTGTGTTCTGAGAATGTTATAATGTATCAAATGCTTTTAATATTTTACTGAACTTTGAAATAAGTTTTAGAATAAATATTTCTCCTCATTGGTATCAAGTACTTGTAATATTTTCAAAATCACTACACTTTATTTAACCATTATCAGATTATAAGTATAGAAATATGCTGGGAAAGAAGACAAAGTACATAAAGTGAGAAGAATAAGTTATTAAATACTCACATCTCTTTGTTTCTTATCTGAAGTATATGATAATGAGATAGTAATAGTATGCTATGAGTGATGAATGTGAATAAAACTGAGACTATATGTATTTTGTATGTGTGTATTCTAGAAAGATCTTCTTGGTATCAAACATTATACATACAGATATAATCTAGAACTGGGCATTAAGGAAATAAACTACAAAAATATAAAACTATTATGACAACCATAGCCACACTTAGGCATAGGCCAACTAGTCAGCTGCCTAGGGTGCAGCTCTAGCAGGGACACATTTCCAATATCTTATTTATTTTTTGTAGAAAATAAATGATTTCTTTAAAATGTGTTAAATGAATACAGGAAAAATTGAAGAGTAAGACAAACTGTGAGAAAAAACGAAGAAACAAAAGTAATTTGAGTGGTGTAGGTAGATCAGGATGGGGGCAGCGGGTGATGAGGGGGATGCTGCCGACTGCTTTTGCCTAGGGCACCAGTTGACCAAAGGCTGTTCCTAATGATAGCATAATGAAGTTGCATTATAAAGGTTAAATGTGATTATTGATGAAAGTTTATATGCATTTTATTATATCACCATTACTTGAATATTCACAACAACAAACAACACATGAAAACTACAAAATAGGACCTACAAGGTCACTTGATGCAAAACATGAACCAAGGAAAAAACTTCCACTTGCACAACAAAAAATGACTTTAGCGCTTTTGTCTAAAACATCAACATAGACTTGTTCAGAGAAGTTAAAGTATATTTCAAGCCATTTTTTATTTTAAAAAACTAATCACATGACATAACATATGATTTAAAACTGGTTTATTAAAATGCAATGTATCTTTCAACATGTGAATTTAAAAATAAACAAATGAAAAGAAAAAAAAATAATTGTTTTCTCAATCTTATATTTTTTGTTAATTTTATTTTAATACAGTCATTAAGTTCTGGAAATTTGTTGCCGTCCAGATAAAGTTGCCACAATCTCTACTCCATTTCAAGTTTGTTTTTCGAATAGCCATCTGTAATATCCACAAAAATATGATACAAAACAAAAAAGGCTACACTTCTTATACATAAAGCAACACATTGGGCCATCTATATAGTATGTCTATATAATGCATTTTTGTCATTTTGGATGTTAATAGTATATAAATCTTCCTTGATCCTTTCAATTAAGGGTCTTGTTGTGAAACCAACATAAAAGGCAGTTAATATTTAACCCTATTTAGTGCTCCAAGTCTTGTTTGTGTAAAAAGGGATCAACTGCTGTGTTGATGTTTCCTAGCTGTTGCACACAAAACAATGCAAAAATAAAATTAGAAAAAAAATCTACATATCTCTCTTTAATGAATTCTTGAATATAACCATACATTGACATGAAAAGTAAATTATCACCATTAATATAAGATCAAAAAAATTTCTACTAGTTAGAAATTTTGTTTTAAACTGTCTTCATTATTTAAGAAAAAGTGATGATATTCCCCTGTTATAGTATGAATATCTGAATAATTTGGGATATATTAAATATTTAATATATATTCATATGAATATCATAAATGTTTTACTTACTTTTGTTTGAAACAAAGTTTCTTGTGTTCGGTAAAGTGCACCAACAAGCACCAAAGAGGAAACTGAGGAAACTCTAGGTGCACACCACGGTGAAATAAGTGAATCTTTAAAAAATAGACATAAAAGGCTACAAAACAATAAAACAGACACAGAGGGTAAGCGCTTTCATTACCTACCAGGTAGCTCCTTCAGACCTAAATCATAACAGTCAAACCATCTGTTTTTTAAATGCAATGAAGAAAAATAACTGATTAAGACATCAATCCTCATTTAAAAACACAGTGAACCTAGTATAAAAACCTATTGGTAATGATGCTTACAAACATTGTAACAACCTTTTTATATATTAAATAAATCTTAACCTCAATAATTCTACACCTCACAAAATTTAAAATGTATCCTAAAATTATTAAAAAAACATATTTAAAAAAAATACACAAAAATGCAGCATAAAACAACATGCTCAATGCTTCAAAGGGCGCAGTTTCAGGATTAATGACTGGAAACTTATCAGCTTGAGGCATTGAGTATGTTGTTTTATGCTGAGGTTAAGATTTATTGTCCATAAATAGACTTAAAAACAAAGTCATGGACATTCAAAATTGCCATTTAGCTGAAACACCTGATGTCCTTAAGGACTAATTTGCATATATCCCATGTCACCTCTAATACAAGAGGTTTAAGGAATCACACAGTGGAAAGTCTAGCATTGCTAGAGTTTTCTTTTTGTTCTTTAACTGATTGTTTTTGTCTGTGTAACCTTTCTAGTCATTATTTTAGTTTGTTAGTTGGAATATTTTGCAGGCACACTAATGTTTATTGATATCAGATGGGTTTGACAACCCTGTGTTTCCAAATGTTAGCCAAACATTCCACTTATGCTGTTCTGATGATGCTATAAGAAGGCATAAACATGCATGTTTACAGCTATTGGGTTGTGAAATGTTAACCAAACATTCCACTTATGCTGTGCTGATAATGCTATAAGAAGGCAGAAACATGCATTTTCACAGCTAGTGGGGTCTGGTTTATTGGCCTGATATCCTTAAGGGGAAATTTGCATCTAATACAAGAGGTTTAAGGGATCATACAGTGGAAACCTAGTTTGCTAGAATTTTCTTTTTTTTAACTGATTGGGTTTTCTGTGTGACCTTTCTAGTCATTCTTTTAGTTCATTAGTTGGGATATTTTGCAGACACTCTAATGTTTATGTATATCAGATGGGTACGATAACCATGTGTTTCCAACTGTTAGCCAAATATTCCACTTATGCTGTGCTGATGATGCTATAAGAAGGCAGAAACATGCATGTTCACATCTATTGGGTTTCCAAATGTTAGCCAGACATTCCACTTATGCTGTGCTGATAATGCTGTAAGAAGGCAGAAACATTCATGTTCACAGCTAGTGGGGTTTGGGTTTATTGACCTGAAGTTGTCCATAAATAGACTTAAAAGAAAAAGTCATGGACATTAAGAATTGCTATTTAGCTGAAGCGCCTAATGTCCTTAAGGGATAATTTGCATATATCCCATGTTGCCTCTAATGCAAGAGGTCTAAGGAATCTCATAGTGGAAAGTCTAGCTTTGCTAGAGTTTTCTTTTTGTACTTTAACTTAGGGAAAGAGAACATGGATAATTACTGTATTCCACTCCTCTAGAATGTCTCTTTAGCATTTGTAGTAGGCCTGAGAGACAGTCCACTATGGGATGTCTAATAATTAGAAAAGGTTGCCACCAGTGCTATAAAGGGCTAGCGTTAACCTTTCTGAGCCCTGGCCTCTGTGTTTCATTAGGCATGAGCAATAACACCAAATTTGTTGCAACAGAGAGCACTGCCAACACATCTGCTTGTACAATGTTTTGATTATCAAGCTGGCACCATAATCCTTGCTAAAGGTACATCTTAAATACTGGCACAGGGATTTACCATGCCCAGCAACTTGCTAATACTAAAGTATACATTAAGAAAATGGAGATGGAATCAAATACTATAAGTGATGCTGAAAATGGTACATGTACGGGGATGCATTGCATGAATGTCATCAGTTTCTATTTCTAGTGTCATGTCTTCTTCAAGAACTACAGAAGATTTAAGAAACAATCAGTAAAATGTATTCACAGAAGAGTTTTATAGCTAATATTCTTACCTTCTTTTATAGCATTAGCTAAGACAGGTAATGGTGCATTTTCAGGTATAAAGGGTGAATACAGATTTGAAATTGTCAAGACGAATAAAAAAAAATAAAGTTCTGTAATAAAAAAGTATTTATCCCTTGAACTCTGTCACAAACATGTCCTGAGGCTACCTTTTCAATGTATTATTAGTAGTAATTAGTAGGTACAAAGGAAATAGATATGTTAAGCAGAGAAGATCCAGAATCAGGAACATTTTGTTATTCATGTCATTTTAAATACTTCTACAAATTCTTCATATGTGCATTGTTTCTTGTTGCAGCTTCCTGGCCTAATACCAAATAGAGAGGATAAAACCTCTAATGATGCTGAATCTGATCACCTGCCAGCAGAGAAAGAAGAGGATGATAAAGGCAAGATATCACATGATGAATCCTCTTCCAAAACTACAGACCCAAGCCTTCTTAAGAAAACCCTGGGACAGCTCCCTTCTGTGAAGGAAGCAATACAAAAAGGCCCTCTATTCATGATGGAGGAAGTGTTTAAAGCTTAGAGAATAGCTCCTTGACAGCATCTGCTTCACAACAACACAAGGGATAAGCCAGCATCTATACCGCAAAAATGCAAGGGATCAGCCAGAATCAACATCTAAAAAATGTAAGGGATCAGGCCAATCGCACACTGAATAAATGGTATCATCAAGTTACACTTGTCCATTTTATAACAATGAAACTACCATCAACAGGAATTAACTGTGCAAAAAGAGTTTTCTTTCTTGCTAGGATGACACAGTTAAAGGTGAAGGGTAAAGCAAAAGATTTTCACTGATTGTCTCACCACATATTGCAACTGGTAATATTATCAGATCTTAGCTATCTTCAGAAATGTTATTTCATCCATTATGTGCTAGAAGTGAAATGTTTTCATTTACTAACTACAGCTCTGTGATTTATCCTTTATTTACTGTACAAAAAGAAACAACTGAGTATCTCTACATTTGCATATAGTACCGTATTACTAAGTAAAGTTCAATGAAGTTTGAAGCAATGCGTTTTTATCAGCAATTAAAATGTAATTCTAGCTTGAGTCTTTTCCAAAGGATTTATATTACTCACAAATAGCTTGTATAGTGTTACACATTTAAAGGCTAATCTATACTTGTGGATGCATTTACTTATGTTTTAGCCTCTTGCTAACTTATAGAATGGAAATGAAATACAGTCGGCTATTGCTATAATTGTTATTGTTTGTTTTTATTGATACCTATCTGACAGAATGAAAGCTATAAGAAATGCTAACACATAAATGCTAGTGGTAGCTAATATTCATTATAAAGTGCCAAACTAGAGCAGGGAGTTTGTTGTACTACACATCCTCTGTCAGCTAAATCTGAAACAGACGTTGTTCAGACTAATTGTTCATGTACCTTGCACAGTAAGATTTTATGGGGACACAACCTAAGTGTACAGGCAGTTTGTGCATACAAGGAGAGTGCTTTAAAAATTAACTTAAAAGAAAAAGATACTTTTACATAGTGTAGCATGGAACTGCCACATTTCTCACTAATGCAAACATTGTTTAGCCTGCAAAACACCATAAGATAAGCAGAGGAAGACTTAGATGATTTATTTAGGTTCATAGGTTCATAGGTAGGTACTAGGCTATTGGCCCTAGGGCCTATATAAGCCTAGCCAAAGGTACCCTGGCTTTCGCCACCCAAGAAAATTATTTTCCTGTGCCACTGTCGAGCAGAGCCACAGAAGTGATCCCGGGGTGAATTTCCTATCTCCCATCCAATCATCAAGATTTTTCTTGAACAGTGCTAATGAGGACCTTTGTTTGATATAGATAGGTAGTTTTTTCCAGAATATGGGAAGTCTCTGGGACAGGAATCGATCCCTCCAGCATGTTCTGTTTATTGTGGTGACGAGGTTTAGGTCCCTAGAGCATCTAGCTCATAGGGATTGAGATTTCTTTAAGTGGAGCATGTCTAAAAGCTCTGGGTTTGACATAGTTTTGTGTTAGGCAGAGATCACCTCTGAGTAGATGATATGCAACGGAGTAAAGCTGCAGTTTTTTGAGACAGTCTGCATAGGGCATCTCTTTGAGGCTGGTAATCCTCTTTGTGAGCTATTTCTGTGGCCTTTCCAGTTGTTGTAGATGTCTTGTGAGGTACATACCAAAAGGGGCATTGTACTCTATAATGGGTCTAATGATTGACGAGTAGAGGGGAACAATGACCTCTTTTTTCCTGGATGAGAAACCTTTTGTGATGAGGTGTGCCACATAGAAGGATTTCCTGACTACAGTGGCGATGTGATTATCAAAGGAGAGACTACTGTCCACCTGTGTCCCAAGGTCTCTTATCACACTTTCGGTGTTGAGTAGACTACCACCTATGTGGTAGTTCATGGGTACTGAGTTTTTACCAAAAGGAATGACAATGCACTTTTTGGCATTGAGCTTGAGGCCATGGCTTTAATACCAGGCATCTGTCTCAGCAAGACCCTTTTGTAGGATGTCCACATCTTTTGGAGTTTTGATTATGGCTCCTAGTTTGCAGTCATCTGCGAACTTCGTTAGCCAAAGACCTTCTGTGTTGGCCTGTACTTCAGAGAAGTAGATACCAAACAGGAGAGGACCCAGGACTGAACCCTGTGGTACTCCACTTGTCACTGGTCTGAAACTGGATTTGGAGTCTGCTACTTTCACAGTGTGGGTTCTGTCAGTGAGCCAGTTGGCAACCCATCTTGTGATATAGGGATTTATACCTAGTTTAGTGAGTTTATCTATAATTCCAGAGTGGGGGATGGTGTCAAAAGCCTTGGCAAGATCTAGATAGGCTGTGTGAACCACCTTACCCTCATCTACGGCTTTGGTGACTGCTTCAAAGAAGTCTATCAGGTTTAGGAGACATGATCTGCCTTTTACAAACCCGAACTGGGTGGGGTCTTGAGTTTGGAGATTACCAATGTCATTGTTTATAACTTCCATGATGATACGCTCCATAGCCTTACAGACCAGGCTCATTAGGCTAATGGGGCGGTAGTTTCTGGGGTCTGTGGTGGCTCCCCCTTTGTGGAGTGGGATAACTGTCACTGTGCGCCATTCAGTGGGCACATAGCCTGAGGTGAGGCTATGATTGAACATGGTACTTAGGTGGGGTGCCAGTTCGTTCTGTAGTTCATGTAGAACACAGCCTGGGATGTTGTCAGGTCCCATGGATGCTGTATTCTTGGCTTTGGATAGTGTGTTTTTTACCGGTGCAGCCGTGATTACAGGAACTTTGCGTTCTTCTGGTATAGAGATGGGCCCTTTAGGGGATGACAGAGGGGTAAAGATAGCACTGAACCTATCTGCCAGGATGTTGGCAATATCCGTTGGTTCTGTATATTTAGTGCCATTGTGTTGTAACTCAGAGCAGATCTGAGTGTTGCCATTGAGATTCTTGACATAGCTATAGAATGCTTTGTGGTTGTTTTTAGAGTCAATGGTGATTTTGTTTTCATAACTAGCTTTGGAGGATTTTATGAGGGATCTCAGCTTCTTACTGAAGCTGACCAGGGAGTTTCTCCAATCATGGGATTTTACTCCTTTACAACAGTTTATTTCTTCTGTTGTAGAGTTTGTTTATGGCAGGGACCTCGGGAAGTACAAAGGATACTTGGTATGTGTTATTTTACCCTGATTCTTAATATCTTTTTCAGCAACCATTCTCTTACGAGTGAACATACCGGTAGTTCAGAGGATGGGCTTCTTATAGGTTGATTATAAGAAATACTGGTTTAAGACACACTGACCTATGGTCCTCTAAGGATGCATAAATACTTAAATGCAAAGTGAAAACATACAAGTATATTGTGCACAGTATCTACTATAGAGCTACTGCATAGCATTTTCTGTTGAGTGTAATATACAGATTTAATATGCCATGATTTTGTGTGTGTGTGTGTGTGTGTGTGTGTGTGTGTGTGTGTGTGTGTGTGTGTGTGTGTGTGTGTGTGTGTGTGTGTGTGTGTGTGTGTGTGTGTGTGTGTGTGTGTCTATGTGGAATGTCTATGTCTCAATGTTAAATTTTATATGATGTAACCAACATCATTGTTAATAAACATTTTAGCACTGTTTTTGCACAGCAGCATAATAAGGTAAAAACAGCTGTATAAAATGGGCTAGCTGAAGAAATATAGAAAAAGGAAATGATTACATACTGCTAAAATGGATAATGGAAGTAATTACTTATTGGAATGAAGTGGGGTTATGAACACAATGGCTCTGAGGGCAGCAGTGTGTCCATGTTAGTTCTGATGTCATTTCATAATATCTGGCATGGATAAGTCTGAAGAATAACATTTGTTTTCTAACAAAATAGATACTCCAGTGAAAGTAGAAACTATGAGCAAAACAAAGACAAATGAAAGTGCAATTAAAGACAGAGTAGTAGAACTGAATTGTAATAAAAAGTAAAAAGTAATGTTTTGAAGCAATCATACCCAGAGGTAGAGTATGAAACAGATAATGCAATGGTGACAAGCAGAAAAGAGTCTAAGGCAGCCATACTAGATATATGGAAAGATAAACTGAAATATTATAAAACAGCATGAAATGTTAATAACATACAGAATTTTTGAATTCCTTATGGAAAGAAGGAGGCAGTGCTTGTGCACACTAGGTAAGTCTGTATTTAGAATACTTTATACACTCACTATGATGTCATCTCCTGTGAGAGTGGAGGGGAACAATAGGAATGGCTAAAAATGGCATGCACTGTATTGCACATTACAGGTGTAGCCAGGCATACTCTTTGTTCTGTTCTGTGTACATTTTTTTTCTGAGCATCATACCAACATGTATTTTTTTCAGGTCTGCAACTGTCTAAACAAATGCCTTTAGCAACAGATTCAATATTGCTAACCTAAAACAATATTTTTAATAGTTTTAGAGGGTACAGCTGAAACTGTTACTAATATTTAATAGGTGTTTGGGGAGGTAGAATTTTGAGAAATGTGTCCATTTTTAAATGATAGGTGCCGAAGGGGAGTAACACTAAGAGCTTGTGAGTACAAAATGGAATGTGCTTGCTATGCCCATTACAAGGATAAATGGGTAGTAAGCTCTGAATCGCCTTGCCAAATAAATGTAATTTATGATTTTGACCTGATTTGAGGTCATGCACATATTAGTGCTGCTGCTTAAATGGAAATGCTTAAAAAAGATAAGTAAAGCAAGTTTCTGTTTTGTTCTACATCTCTTTCTATAATCTGAATAAAGATTCATCCAGGCTGGGTGATATAGATGAAGAAAAACAGATTACTTGAATGTTCAGCAGCCTACTAGATGAAAATAAGTTTCTGACCATGGATTGATGACAGCAGTAATACAGTTTGCTGGGGAAATGTGCAGCTTTTCATAATTTGAAGATATGAATCTTAGTTCTATAGTGGGCGGACAGTGGGAAGTGATTTAGTCTCAGGTAATATTTTGAAATATTTCATTAGAAACTTTGGTATAATATCCTCTAGGAAGTTATTTTAAGGTTATATGATCATTTTGCTGCATGATAATGGAATGATGTTATCCAAAGTTTACAGTACATTACATTTGTGTTATAGCAGAAGCTGGCAATGAACTTATCTAGTATGACCCTACAATTTAGCCCCTTCATTTCTATTATTCCTCTCAACTTTTTGCCTTTCACATCACCGCTGGAGAAAGGGTGAGCTAAAGGGTTCTTCTGTCTGGTACAACCATTTAGTGTACTGATCTTTAAAAAAGCAGTTTGATAGTTGACTTATTTAGTAACCTGCAAAGAGCAGTGATCTGCATGGTCCTGTAATAGACTCAATATGAGAGTACTGTCTGGTTAAGTGATTCACTCAGAATTTCACAGAAGGCGAACATAAGCCAAGGGAATCAAATCCTTGAATACAGCAAGTAGTTCACAGCTCATTGCCTTAACAGCTTGATCTAACTACCAGATATACATCTGTGCTCTTTGCTAGATACCTTTGTGCAAGACTGATATTAGGCCATTTGGACCTATTTGACCCTGATCACTCAAAGGGGCCGAACATTAGGCTATGACAGGGTAATTATGCCTTCCATGACCCAGAGACCTGCCTAAAAGACACTACAGCAAAGTGTTCCTTCTGGTAGTTTTGCTCCCGTAGTTGCAAGTCTTGTTAGTTGCACATACAGTTCCTATCATGCGGTGCATTAGTGGCTAGTCCAGTTTTATTAATAACTGCAGCTTCTTGCCTTTTTTGCAGCTCACAGAGTTATCTACTGTCATTCAAATAGTAGCAATTTATAAATGGAGCCAATATTGATCACAGACCCACTCTGTTCATAAATGCATTCTGTGAACTACCAAAAAAGAGTAAATGGGGATACTTGGGATTAACATGGCTAGATTTGTAAAGGGTCTAGGGCCACTAGCCTAATAACTTCCTATGAACCTGTGAACCTAATTGTCTGTAATGAATAATCAACATGGTTTTTAATTTTGCCTAAAACTGGTTGGATTAGCTGCTGTCTTAGAAGATAGTAAGAAGATAGTATGAATTTACTTAATAGGAAGATTGATGTTTTCTTCCACTCTTCTTGTTGTTGTGGGGTTTATGAGTGATTGCAAATGAATAAAATGATAAGAAATAACTGTGGTATATTCAGTCTGAGAGAGCATGAATGCAAACATTGTTATGCATAAAAATATAAATACATGTATATATATATATATATATATATATATATATATATATATATATATATATATATATATATATATATATATATTGCGATATGATGTAACCACAAATATTTGTGAGACAATGATATCAAATGAATGGTATTACAGAGAAATACTTGATGTAGTCACAGCCATGTGCAAAATAATCTCTGCAAAGTGTGTTTGTGTGTGGCTGTTTGTTCTTGTTGAGCAGTGAGACGCAGAGATGGACAGAAAAAATGATCCACTTTGCTGAAAATAGAAAAACAGTAACAGAAACAGTTTGACTCATAAATGTACATCCGGGCTATCACATTTTCAGTTATATAAAAACAGGGGAAGCAGAAACATAAAGCTAGGAAATGGTTGAACTGGAATGAGGGGAAGCCTGGGGAAAATGTAATATAGAAATCTGAACACACTGTGGGGTTTTGCATATTCTCTCTATACCAATATGGGTGTCCTTAAGGAATTCTGATTTTCTCTCAACAGCCAAAACATGATGCTTAATGACTTCTCTAACTTATCCCTTCATGTAATCCTTACTGTTGCCCTTATGACCTGGGTTACGACTGGAAGAGATATGCACATATTAGTCTGCTTATCCAGTTTAGCAAATAATTAAATACAAAATAAATAAACATTCAGATATAACAGAGGTGGTTTGTGAGTTATGCTCTATCTAAGGAGAGCCTTGTTACTTTTAGTATTGCTGATCATTCTGTGGAAGTTCAAAAGTTTTTTATAGTTTTGTGGAAACACATGAACTGAAACAAGGTATGAAAAGTAACTGGGTAAGGAATGCCACCCATTCAGGTGAAGTGCTGACGTTGATTGGAAGCCCATGAAGGAAGATGGGGTAATACAAGTTCAGAATGTATAATGGACATTAGACATTATTATTTTTTTTGTTCCTCTCAGTCTTCCCACAATCATTAAGCATAGCCCATCTGATTCTGTCCAGTGCTTCTTGGCATCCAAAGACACTGGGCATGAGAGGCGAGAGCTGGGCACTGTAACGAGTCAGACCTGACTAGGTTTCAGGCCTCAAATGAGCCTGACTCTGAGTAGCATGTCTGCTAGGCACTGTCTGCAGCATCTCACAATAATGTCAGTGTATAAGTAGAGCACTTAACTGGTTGTATTTAATTATTTAAAAGTTTGTTAAACAGGGTAGAGCACAGATTCACCTAAACCATTTTCAGGCTCAGCACAGCAAAAGTATAACCAAAGAAACTATAAACTTTTCAATCAATATCACCTGCAACAGTGGTACTATAACAGTAAACATGCAGAGCATTAAAAGACAGGATAATATGTAGCATCGAAGAACATAATCGTAAGTAGATCTGATACAAGAATTCAGTTGGTAAAAATCTGTAAGAAGAGTAACTGAACATTCTAATATCATACAGTATAATGGTTTATGCAGAAAACAATGCAAAATATTTACAGCAGGTACAAGTGTTGGGCATGGAATGTGAAGAAGAGTAAGACATGAGTCAAATGAGGAGGAAAAGAGAGAAACAGAAAAAACAGGAAAAAAAAATCAAGGGGACGTGCAGCTATCTCGTACTCAGGATCAGGATCAGGAGATTTAGGCAGTACCATGGAAGTCTGGGAACATTTATACTGGTAAGCCAGGGTACCCACACTTGTTGAAGCACCATGTAGATAAACAGGCCCCCTATGTTGTGGCGGAACCTGTTAAGAAGAACCTAAGAAATGAAGCACAAGAGATGTTGGATCTGTCTTATGATAAAATATAAGGTAATAAATAAGCATTGCTTTATATTTAATATGCTGTAATACCTAATCAGAAATAGAGTGATGTCCAGGAGGTCATCAAGTGGAAGGAGTGGTGGAGTGGTGGATAGGGTTATGTAAGGGGCCCCCAACAAAATGATCTAAGTTGGTCTTTACAGTTGCTAAGACTAGCCCTACCTCTGTGTTAACTACCAGACAATGCTGTATGACATTTGAAAGCTGTCATTAAGCAACTGCGACTGATTATAGACAGCTTATAAGACAACACTCAAAATGTTTAAGGTAATTGGCAGGCTGTCAACAATACAAACAGAACAGTATAAAAGTTACTTTACAAGCTGTCTTTAAGTAACTGCAATTACAATTGTCTAACAACGGCTTATAAACTGTCAAATAGTTCTTTTTTAAGGTAGCAATGAGTTATTACATATGTAACAATGTAATAATTCACTTTAAGAAAATGCTAAGCCAGTAAGCAAATTGTAATGGATTATAAACAGTGATTGTGTGTGTGTGTGTGTGTGTGTGTGTGTGTGTGTGTGTGTGTGTGTGTGTGTGTGTGTGTGTGTGTGAGGGTTTGTGTGTGAGTGTGCGTGCGTGTGTGTGTGTGTGTGTGTGTGTGTGTGTGTGTGTGTGTGTGTGTGTGTGTGCGTGTGTGTGTGTGTGCGTGTGTGTGTGTGCGCGTGTGTGTGTGTGTGTGTGTGTGTGTGTGTGTGTGTGTGTGTGTGTGTGTGTGTGTGTGTGTGTGTGTGTGTGTGTGTGTGGAGTGGTAGGTGGAATGGGTGTGTTGTCCTGGATTCCCAATTCCTCTGCTAAAGTTCTTTCTTCCATGCCCTCTAGAGTACCATAGTGGATTCCCTCTTCTATCACCTATTCAGGAAGCAAATTCCATAGGTCAACAGCTCCCTATATGAAGGCATAATTATGCAGACCTAAGGAAAGTTAGTCCCTACAATTTTGTGCCTGTCTTCCCTCCTCCCTCTGTCCATGTTGTGAAGGCAGTGCCTCTCTTACACCTCCTTGACATAGTTTAATGCACCAAATGCTCATGCCCCTACAGTCGCTTTTAATCTCTAATGAGTAGAGCATTAACCCTTTTAGGTGTGATTATATCCTTTGCCCTTTGTGCCTCATGCCCTTTTGATGCTTTTCCTTTGAAGTCTTTATACAAGCATGATGTGATTTTTATTGTATGATCTTTAGAACTATACACAGTACTCAAAAGTGTGGCCTGAACAGGGTCCAGTGTAGCAGAATCATTATCTCTTTGATTTTGGAGTCTTTCTCCCTGATGCTACACCTAAACATTTAGTTGGCTACTGCACCTTTCTTCTCAGTTGGCTCCTGGTGGCCCAGTCTGAGTTTGAACAATACTTGCATATCACTTCCATTCTCTCTTGTTATCAGTTCACACCATCAGCTGATAATTCACATCAGGGCTAAGGAGCTCAGGTGCCGTATTTTGCATTTTTGTACTTCAATGTTCACCTGCCACCTTTTGGTCCACTTAGTATCACCACATCCTTTCTTAGTTTAATGTTCTTTCTGTCTTCAGCCACTGCTCTTAACTATATGGCATCAGTGAAGTGTGTGACACTAATCTCTACTCCCTCATATATGGCTGAAATGAACACACTGAAAAATACTTGACCTAGGACTGATCCCTGTGGTGCTCCACTAGAAGCTTTCTTTATTTCTGAGATTGCCCCTCTCACTACAGCCTTTTGTGTTCTATCAGTTAATCATGCAACAGTGCAATTCCTTAGCATTTGTTCATTCCCCTGAACGGCCTCTTATTTGGGGTCAACATTATTACAGAAGTCCGGGTTACCCAGGACTATTGATAGTCCTTTATCCCAGTCATAGAATTGGATTGCCTTTGTCTGACAGCTTCCTGCAACTATGGACACACACTGAATTTGTCTGGGGATTGTTATTCTCTAAGAAAACAACCAGACTCTTCTTCAGGATTTTTCCATGGCTTTCCCCACTGCTGTAAATATAGCAGGCCTATAAATTCTCTAGTCCCCACCTTTTAGATGGGAAATATAATTGCTGTCTTCCAGTCTCTATGCACTTCTGTAGTGAGCAGTGATTTGTTACAAAACCTCAGTCTTGGTATCCACCAGCACACAGGTCAGATTTTTCTGGTCCCTAGGATACAGACCACCTGGTTCATGTGTTTTATACTCCCTTATAGATGTCAGTTCTGTCTCCACCTCTTTTTTCTCTCTCTTTCTATCCTTGTGCCTGCATACTCACCTCCTTACTTGGCTGTATCTCCACACAGTGGGGTAATACCTCCATTATTTTCTTTGTAGAGAACTAAACAAAGTAATTATTTAGTACTGCTGCTTTCTCCAAGACTTCCATGATCTCCTTCCCACCACTGCTAGTCATTTCTGACCCTATGTTTCTTCTTTCTGCAGTTCAGGTAAGGATGCCCACCTTCTTGAACCCCTCTGCAAACTCACTTTCAGCTTGCAGCTTTGCTGCACTCTTTTCTTTATAGCTTTATGTTTGCTTCTCAGTAATGTGCCTTTTTAATCTTCCTACCCCACCCTCCACCTCCCTTTTGCTCTAATCACTATCATTAAATTCCTGTGTAACCACATTGGCTTTTCCTCTTTTTTCTTTCTGCCTGTTTTTAATTCATTGTAAATTTGTATTTCCAAAAAGGAAAAGTGCTTTTCCAAGTTAAGTGAAAGACTGATTTCATTATATTAGAATAAATAAAGCAATAATAGTAAGATGAACTAATGATATGGACTCGGCTATCAGTGGTACAGTAGCCCTAAGTACTACATCTTTAATCCACTCCCACTAGCTTGCTTTCTAAATTTCGCCTCACTCCGCTAAGTGAGCTTCGATCCTTCCCCTTTGCTCATCATAATCCACTCTCCAAAAGTCATACACCATCATCTTTGTCTCTATATGTTTCACCTTCTGGCCACTTTAAACTGCATAGTGGTGTGATTACTTTTGGCTGATAATGCCTTCAACTGAGCATGCCCTATCCCCACTTTGGAGAGACCACATCTTGAATTCTGTCGTTTCCGTTATAGGTACAACAGCTTGTATGCAGATTGTATGGTGCAGATGTTATTTTGGGCTGATAGGATGAAGAAATTTATTCAAAAGTTGATCCTCCAGGATCAGACAGTGTTCCTTTAGAGCAGAAATACCTATGAAAATCTGTGTGGGTTAAACATCCTACTTACAGTATTGAATATTGATGCCAAGAAGGCATTTGAGCACATAACTTGGAGTTACTTATCCAGGACTTCAAAAAGCTTTGGTTTTCCTAAAGTGATTTTGCAGGCCATGGCAAGTTTTATATCAAGGCTCAGTCACTGTCTTAAACTGGGACCAAAAGGGGTCTAGAGATTCATATAATATCTGGAACCACATAAGGATGCCTATCTTTCCTATTGCTGTTTAATCTCACTACTAAGACTTTGTGATTAAAATTCAGGTATTTCAAATCACTTAGTGAATGAAGAACGAGTGAGAAGATGCTGTATTGGAGGCGGTTCTTGCTCCACAAGACATGTTAGTGAAAAATTCTGATACTGAAGTCCAAAGTAGAGATCGCAAATATGGCTTCTTCAGCAACCTGTCATTCCTGCTTTGCTACATTAGAAAAAGACCCTCCCTTATGGAGTAGAATAGAAGCAAAGCTTATAGGCAACAACATTTGCCAAGGTTTCCTCTGGTACCACTCATCTGCCCCTCTGCACATCAAGAAATGGTGGTAATATAAAAGGCAAAGAGTGTTTTATGTAAATTATATAGGAATTATCCCAACCTTCAAAACTGCCTAGATGAACTACCTATATTGGGAAAACCAAACTTAAAAATTGGAGACAGTAGAATATGGCGAGCTAAGTAGGAGTAATAAAAATAGAGCAATGTCTCAGCCCATGAGTAAAAAGGAAATAATGTAAGGTCTTTGAAAGTTACAGGGAGATGTCAGAATCAAGCAGAAAACTTTTGGAAATATCTGTAGTTATGCCACACTTTCTTCTACTCCCCATATGCTAAAAGACTAAAAGACCGAACAAGTTTGGTAGAAAAAGTAATCTTATAGGAGACATACCAAAAGAACATATACAGTCTAGTTTGCATATCACCTCTATACTAACTGCACATAAAATGACAGAGCTATACTAACTACACATAAAATGTCAAAGAGCAAAGATTACCACAATGCTCAAACTTTACGGGGATTATTCTCACAGAAAGTAAGTGGAGATTTTGGGACCCTCCAAATCAGACTCCTGCAAACTCTTTCCTCCTTCCCGCACTTGTGAGGTCATCAACTTAGACTTTTATTTGGAGCTTGTTGGACCCCTGAGAAAATGGAAAGCATATGCTTTGCTACTTCCAATGCCTGCCAGTTTGCAAGGAAAACAGAGCTAACTTTTACCATAATTTGGGCATGCAAATGTGTGGAAGCAATCTGGAAAGCATTATCTCAATGGACAGAAGAAGTACTAAATCGCCCTATGGAATCTGAGGCAGAAACCTGGATGCTAGCCTCATATCGGAACAACCCTTCTGAGTATAACCAAAAAATATGCCTTGCTCAAGTGTCTGTTATAGCTAGGCTATTTAAGGCCGTTTTGGTGCAGCGGTTAGCGTTGTCGCCTCACAGTAAGAGGTTCTCCCATTCGATTCTTGTCTGTAGTGCCTTCTGTGTGGAATCTGCATGTCCTCCCCATGGTAGAGTGATGTTAAAGACATGCAGGTGGGTGCAAGCATGAATGGGCATGCCTTCTTTGAAGGTTGGGCATCAGGCTGGCAACTCGGCACCGTAAAAATCCACTGCCAATCATGAGCGGACCGGAGTTCCGCTGTGGCGACCCCTAAGGAAAAGTCGAAAGTCACATTTAAAAGATACCTCAAAATAACAATATTTCAGGCTGGTCTGTTTTTATAAAGAAGTATTACAGTTTACTTTAAATATGGAATGTTTGCAATATATTCTTAGCTAGGCATACGACTTGAGCAATGATTGAGATTAGATTACAAGAAATCTGGACCAGTGCATTTAATTTATTATGACTATATACTTATCTTTGTTGTGTAGCTCTTCGCTATCCCTCCTCCACTCTTACACACTGCTTGCATTATATATGACAGCTTCTTTTCAAAAATTCTAGATGACCTAAGATGCAGATCCTATATGAAACTGGAATAACTAGCAATTATAAATGTTTAAGTTGAATACTAGCAGCTTTGCATATTTCTAAGCAGTAATAATCTGTTATTGATGTAACAAATTATGTTATATGTTATGCTATGTTATGTTATGCTATGCTATGTTATGTTATGCTATGGTATGCTATGCCTTGTTATGTTATGTTATGCTATGTTATGTTTTACAGTTATTCGAACACATTGTAGCTTGTTAATCTGTTGGCAATAAAAATCGATGGTAGAATCCAGTTTGGGAATTTCTATTTACAGAATAAATACATGTAAATCTCTATGCATGAGCATTCAAGACTCTCTGGGAAGTTGACTAAAAGCAAGTTCTCTTTTATGTGGAGTACTGGATCAACAAAATACTTAGGTGTGCGGTATCAGACCTCATTAGGTCGATGACATCAGAAAGACAAGTAAATGGATTAAAGACTGATGGAAACCCATATTTAAAGCTAGATCAACTGTAGGATGTCCCAAGATTACACAATTTCTTTTAGCAATTCTGTGCTATTTAGGAAATATACCATCAAACTACTTGAGTGAATTTCACAGATAAAAGAATAAAAGAAAGGATACAATCTATGCCAGACACTTTGTGGGTACTTCTGAAAAACCTATGTAACATTAAGCTCTGTTGTCACTGTGAAATGCTTAGAGAGATCTGGTTATCAGATCTAGATCATATTTATTGGCAACCAGTATAAACAATTTTATCCTGTAGCTAGCTCTTAATTACACATCCACCTTGAACAAGGCAGTGCCACTGGTGGGAACAATACTCTTCCACCCCTGAAAAGGAGGCATACCTGGAGCCAGGTAGATTGCTGTTGGGAGAAGACTGTAGGGTGGAGACTTGGCCCACACCACTAGCACAACCATGGCAGATGTGAAATGTGGAAGCATAAATGCAGAGAACTAAAACAACAAACATCAATTAAAAAAAAAAAATGAAAGACAGTGTCAAAGAGAAGGAATGGGAAGAGAAAATGAATATTGCTATTAGGTGTGACATATGAACTATCAGAGCAAGACACAGGTGTATTATACAAGCTTAAAGCATGTTACTATGACACAACAGAAATTCCTGCTTACTTGCACTATCATATGGCCTTATAGTAGGATGAGCAGGCATGTGTGTCAGTGTCACAGGTGCCACAACCCTGACTGTGTGTGTGTGTGCGGGTGTGTATGATGAGGGGTGGCATGGTACTCTCATGCACAAAATGCTGTAGTCTGTTTTAGAGTACAGTGTCTGTGTAACCCTACAATCACCATCCAGAGACATGTTACCCAGCACCATACATAACAAGGTCAAAGATCGATACAAACATGGGTATATATGGGAAAGAATGATCAGCAATGGCATATGTTGGATTGAAGCATGGGCAAAATCTTGTCAATAGGATCACATCCAGCACTATATGGGGTTCCAACAAAACAACAACCTCACACATGCAAAAAAAAGCCACCCACAATAAATGCCCATCCATGACAAACACCCACACCTGTTTCCTCTCACCCCTATCACAACCATCTGTCCCTACTCGCAGAAAAATAAATGTGCACCCTGACTTAGGCAGTGTGCTCAGGTGCTGGATGCAACAACACTTGTTAGTTCGCTGAGCACTAGATTCACTACAGTAGGGCAGATAGGCCCTTATAGTAAGAGCAATTGCTTGTGTAATCTGTCAGTGTAACATGTATCTTTCTGGTGGGTATGCTAAGAACAGTGCCTACAAATGCAATGCTATGTTTTCCTGTTCTAACAGATGTTAGATTACACCTATACAGTGGTCACTGCTAATTTAACTTCATAGTTACTAGTACTGCATATTTTTACACAAGGCTGGCACCATCATTAAGGTGAATTAGGCATTTGCCTAGGACGCAGATCATGAGGGGGTGCAGCCTAGTGGCTCGTACCGAGTATTCGCGGAACTCAAAATAGCGTGCATGTGTGCTCAATTTCTGCTTTAACAACAACAAAAAAAAACACACCATTGCCAGACTGGTTTAAAAACAGTCCAGATTAACTAGAGACTGCAGGGATCCGAGTCTGATTGGACTGTTTAGTCAGTAGCCATGTACGTGACATGGCTGCTGATTAGTCCTCTTGCTCTCATGCTCTATTCCTGCTCTTTGCATTGGGTAAAGCAACGAGCAAGAGTGAGAGAGTGGCAGTGGATTCTTCTTCCGAGGCGTGTGTGAATTTTATTACTGTTAATTGAAAACTAATCCACAGACCACAGGGACAGCAGATAGTTCAGATGAGTGTGAAAAAAAAATAATGGGCTCTTCTGACTGTTTTTTTTTTTTTTCCAGCAAGGCCAACCAGATATACATATTGCATTTTTTTCCTGGCAGGGTTAATCAGATATTTTCTGTACTTTTATTTTTGCAAGGTCGACCAGATAATTTATGTATTTAATTATTTATTATTTTTGTCTGGATCGATCAGATACTGTTTAAAATGAAAAGGTGGACTGGTTGGAACCACTACTAAATACTGAACACTCACTATACCGACACCCAAAATCCCGAGACCAAACACTCGAAACTCTACAATACCGAAAAATCAAAACCACGAAATTCAAACTACCGAAAACTGCAAAAAACATACACCACACACAGACACATACACACACCTTCCCCCAAAATACAAACACACAAACCTAACCCACACCCCCCCTACTTAAATATTCTAACTTCAAGGTCGCACTATCCAGACAAACACATGACTACACCACCACACGCCTACATCCTCCTCGCACACACACATCACACTCACAACACACACTTATACACTAAACCTCTAACCAACACAGTTAAACTGAAATACTTACCTGCCCGTCCACCATACTGCAACACCAGAAATGCGAATTTCAAACTCCCGATAGTCGGGATTTTGAAATTCGCGCTTCTGGTCTTTCAGTAGTTTGGGGTTTCCTTTATTTGGTCTCGAAAGTTTGAAATTCGGTATTTCAAACTTTCGAGATTATGTAGTGTTCCCGACTGGCTACATATTTGTTCTTTGTTTCTAACATCCTGGGCCTGGAGTTTAGCAGGGTCAACCAGATCATAGCAGAAGATGAAATCTGCAGTGGGCTGCCTGTTTTGGGGGCAGTTTGTGATTTTCTAACACTCCCGGCATGGTCAACCAGATACTAGTAGTAGGTAAGGCTAGGTAGTGTGTGTGTTTTGGGGGCTGTTGATGACTTTCTTTTTTTTTTTTAATAAATTATCTTGGCAGGGTTGACCAAATACTAGGGATGCAATGTGTTTTGGGGACCGTTCATTTTTTTTTTTTTTTTTTTGTAATACACTGGCATGGTCAACCAGATACTAGTGGTCTGTGTGTTTTGGGGGCTGTTGATGACTTTCTTTACTATTATTATTAGTAGTAGTATTATTATTGTAGTTATTATATATATATATATATATATATATATATATATATATATATATATATATATATATATATACATATACATATACATATATATATATTTTTTTTTCTATTTAATATCCTGGCAGGAGTCAAAGAGATACTAGGTCTGAAGTGTGTTCTAGGGAGCCATTTAAGAATGACATGTTTTTCTAACCTAATATCATTTTGTAAGCGTAGTCAAGATAAATAGGACTGTTTGTCAATGTGATGTTGTTGAAACAAACTGTCCCCTTACATGAATACAGTGTGTATGGGTGAACTGAAGTAAGATCACGTGCAAGTTCTTGGCTATGTGATATGAAAGAAATACAATAATGTAACAGTGGCCTTTTATTTTTGTTATTTTAAACATCATAGGGTTAAAGCAGATTCTCTGGGTAGGCAGTTGGAATGGGGGCAATGCCTATGTGCAAATATAATGACTGCAGTTCTGTCCTACTTTGCCAGAGTAATGTACATTTTAGTGAAGTAAGATCAATAAATATGTCAATTTAAATCATTGTTTCCTTTTTCTATAATGTCAATTAAAAAAAGTAACTTATTTGTAAAACAAGGGGTGCACTAATACATTTTGCCTAGGGCACAAAATAACCTAGCACCGGCACTGTCCTTACATGATAAGTGTAATTATATCCATTGATAATATATAAGATGCAGTACCCTACCTGAATAATACCACTTATACAGGTACACAGTCTGGCAGCTTGCACACAACTGGTATATATTGCAACATCATATGCACCCCCTTCACCTAGAGAATCACCTTATTCTCCTCTCAAAAAAAAAAAAAGAGTTCTGTGATATTTACACCATAAATAAATAAACAAATAAATAAATAAATAACTCCTAAATTAGTAGTCCAGTGCAAGCATACATATCTTACAATACACATTAAAGGACAGTGAACTTATTAAAATTGCATACAATAAATCTCATGTGCCCTTGCTCTGATCCCTTCTTCTCACTGGTTAAGAAGGTCAAGAAAGCATCTCAGCAGGTGGCTGTAGTAGCATCGACACTCCTCATTAGAGTGGGGTATTTCTTTGGCATTTGACACCACTCTGGCAAGACTGTCATGCATCTATTTTATGTCAGAGACTCTCATAAGAGGCCCAGTCAGATGCTCCTGGTGGTCTCTATGCAGCATATTCGGGAAGATATTGCTGTCTTTGCTGCTTAACCTGAAAGTCCTGCCAAAATCAGTGCTTATGAAAGCTGTGGACATTCATTCACATTCCAGAGAACTATGGTAGTCCTCTTGTTGTCAGTCACCTTGAGTTTATTTGAGCATGATTATCAACATCAGGTAAACAGTTATTGCAACCTGTCCTGATGCCACCTTTCCTTAGTGCATGTGTGGAACTCATGGCTTGATGATCTTAGAGTATGAACACTGACATCAAAACTGTGTTCCATCTTTAAGATGTTTAACTGTGATAGAAGTTTTGCTCTTTAAAGCCTCTAAAGGATAAAAAATTAAATAAGATGCCTTTATGTCCCCGAACTAGTGAATGACCCAGCCACATGTGCTCAATCTGCTTTGCAGGTGCTCATTGCAGCATTGATCATTACAACAATGAGAAAAATCTAATAGGTTCATAGGTTGGTACTAGGCTATAGGCCCTAGGACCTATACAAGCCTAGCCATAACAATTCCGTGGCTATTTCTTCCCACACTATTTACTTTCCTGGACCCCTGTCTAGCAGGGCGACTGACGTGATCCCCGGGGTGAATTTTCTTTCTTCCATCCAGTCATCAAGGTTCCTTTTGAAGAGGGCCAAAGAGGCGCTCTGCTTGACATGTATGGACAGTCTATTCCAGAGTCTGGGGAGTCTCTGGGTCAGGAACCTATCCCTCCAGCATGTTTTGTTTATTGTGATGACAAGGTTTAGATCCCTGGAGTGTGTGGCTCTGAGGGATTGGGATTTCTTTAAGTGTAGCATGTCCAACAGCTCTGGGTTTGACATGGCCTTGTATGCTAAGCAGAGATCGCCTCAGAGTAGACGATATGTGACAGAGTATAGCTGGAGTTTTTTTTAAGACGGTCAGCATAGGGCATCTGCTTTAGGCCTGTTATTCTTTTAGTGAGGTATTTCTGTGGTCTTTCCAATTGTTGCAGATGTCTTGAGAGGTACATACCAAATGGGACGTTGTATTCTATAATGCAAGCAATCTCAGTAACTTCTGCTTCACTGGCATGATTGCCATGCTAGAAGCTTTGACATTGGGTTAGATAAGGTCCTGCATCTGCCATAGGCTTCATCTCTTCACAGACGTTTGGAGAGAAGCAGTAATCTGAGCTAGTGAAAGCCTTGGAAAGCAGAATTAAAAACAGCATCAGAAGGTAAGTGTGTTTGTAAAATGTTTGTATCACTTGTTACTCGTGTCTCTTTGTGGTGCCTCATGATATCTTGGACAGTATTCAGTTATAGGGATTGTTTGTATTGCTGTTTAAAGGAACTGCAATGCTGTCACTTGTTTGCATACTGCCATGGTAAGGGAAATGGGAGTTACAAAGGGGTGGCATAGTGACTTGCAATGCACGTATTATTGATATGTGTATTAACTCATTACATCTGAGTAACACCTCCAGGTGCTTCTGCAGTTACCTCCTACTGCTCCTCTAGGCGTCAAATATTACTTGTTTGTACTTGCATTAATAATTCCAAAATAATGCAGCATACAAGGTATCAGAATATATTATCTTGAAGCATACATGATGGCAAACACAAATGAATTGATATATGACCTCTGTTAATGAGTATTTGTTAGAATTGTAAGGTGGTAACTTTATTTTTAAAGGCTCAGGCCGCACCCACTAGGAGTTAAAGGTACACACTCAAAAAGAGTTGTACTGGAGGGAATGAGTCCATACATAATTGCAGGCGAAGCAGAGAATGTTCTATGTGTAACGATATAACATTGGTCTGAGGGTGTTTACAATTTGTAAATTTCAAAGAAGTCACTACAGTTTTGATTTGTGTAATGTTTGTAATATGGGTGTGTGTGCGATGGAAATATTACTTAGTGGGACACCTGGAACATGATGCATGACACTAAGGCAGGAGGCTCTTGCACCTCAATATGTCGGGTTAGTAATGGGGGTCCTTTGTAGGTTGAATGGGTGAGGGAATGGATAGCCTTGTGGGAGAAAAAATGCACATCATATGTAGCACACATACAGTAGGTTCCAAATGGTTATAGTTGTGTCTCTATGCAACCCACTTCTTACCACAGCAGCCAACGTGTTTTTGATATTTTTAGCAATCATCTGTGGTATTACTGAATTAATTGTGGCCTTGGTAGGATATATTTGCTGTGTTTGTGGTTTACCTTACCAAATGGAAAAAAAATAATACATCCATGCACACAACAGCTTGGGCTGATTGACATATGACTTGAGAGAATGTTTTCTTGCTGGCCTATGCAACAGTTATGATGTACAGCTGTGGAATATGATGAAATGGAAGTATATGCCAGCACTTTGCAGTTTCATTTGTTTGGGGGGTTGACAGTGGTAAGACCTAAGCAAACACACCTTTCCATGCATACCCCACATGTGTGTGCGCGCGCGCGCGTGTGTGTGTGTGTGTGGGGGGGGCACATATATTTGTGTGAGTGGCCACCCATACATATTGCAATGCTACATGATTCATGTTACATCAGCTACTTTAAAGTTGTGTAGGGATATGTCAGCTAGGAACATAACATTCCTTATAGATATATTTCCTTTCCATTTTTGAAAACTATGCCACAATATGGAAAACAAAGAAAATGCAAGTTCTCATATGTAGAAAATGAAAGTTTGTTATAAGACTTCTGTCCCCACTATTATCAGATGATCACCCATGAGAAATCTGACTAGCCTTTCCATGCCTGCACCTTGTGGGATGTCATTAATCATATAAGTGTTGTTAATGTTAAATTGCCAGAGTATTTCAAATTTTTATGCCGATGAATTTCATAACATACTCTTCTCCACTGACTGGCCCTTCCTTGCTTACTTACGCATAGATGATGCTGTAAATAAATGTAACCATAGTTTTCTTGATATCTGGAAGTATATTCCTCATTGGTGAGATCAGACCATAAATTAATCTCACTGGAGATCCACATCCCACCCCCAACCCCAGCAAAAGAGACCACAGTGAAGAACTTCTCAAAAGCAAAATTCACACTTCTTAAGACTGGAGTGGTATCCTTCAAGGCCCCCGAGCTAGTGGAAACCACAACCCACGCTGCTGAAACCCTTACAAATGCCTTCTACGAGCACCTCCAGGAATGTATGGATCAAGCAATCCCTAATAAAATCAAGACCCTTTCCACCAAAGACAGGCGCCCGGTCTGGTGGACCCCAGCCATAAACAAACTCTACAACAAGAGGAGAAAGCTACTACATGACAGAGCAAAATCCCTAAAAGGGAAGGCATCTCTGATCAATACTAGCAAAAAACTACGATCACTCATAAAATCATCCAAGGCCAACTTTGAGAGAAAAATCGCTAAAGATACAAAAGACAATCATAAGGCCTTCTTTAGCTATGTTAGAAACCTGGGTGGAAACTCCCAGATATGCTCAGAATTAGTCCAAAATGATACAAAAATCACTGAACCCACAGACATTGCCAACATACTGGCAGACAGGTTCAGTGCAAATTTCTACCCTCCCTCCCCCCCCCCAAAAGGAGAAATATCTATCCCACCAGACTCTAGCCTCCCAAACATCTCAGATGCCCAGGTGAGAGCTGCTCTCTCTAAAGCAAAAAACACAGCATCAATGGGAGGGAGGGTGTCCCTGGTTGGGTGTTACACGAACTCAATGAGGAACTAAACCCACACATAAGGCTGCTGTTTAATCTTAGCCTTACTACAGGATACGTACCCAAAGAATGGCGTACAGCAACTGTGGTCCCACTCCACAAAGGCGGTGCTTCTACGGACCCTGGAAATTACCGCCCCATAAGCTTGACGAGCCTTGTCTGCAAAGCTTTGGAGAGGATCATAATGGAACTCATAAATAAAGACATTGGGGACCTACAGACACTGGATCCTACCCAATTTGGCTTTGTCAAGGGCAGATCCTGCCTCTTGAACTTGGTTGACTTTTTCAAAACAGTCACTAAGGCCATTGATGAGGGTAAGGCAGTTCACACAGCCTACCTTGACCTAGCAAAGCGTTGACACAATACCCCACTCGGGCATCATAGAAAAGCTCACCAGCTTAGATGTAAACCCATATGTCACAAGATGGGTTGCAAACTGGCTCAAGGACAGAACCCACAGGGTTAGAGTTGCTGGTGCCATGTCAGACTCTAAGCCAGTCACAAGTGGTGTCCCACAGGGCTCAGTCCTGGGCCCCCTCTTGTTCGGCATTTATTTTTCTGAAGTACAGGCAAACATAGGGGGATTGTGGCTGACAAAATTTGCAGATGACTGCAAACTGGGCACCATAATTGACACTCCATCAGACACAGACATCCTCCAGAGAGGTCTCATAGAAATGGATAACTGGTGCTAGAGCCATGGCCTTAAGCTAAATGCCAAAAAATGTATAGTCATACCCTTTGGGAAAAACAAGGTAACCCCTAATTACCACATAGGTGGTAATCCATTAAACACGGAAGAAGTTATCAGGGACCTGGGGACCCAAGTTGACAGTAACCTCTCTTTTGACACTCACATTGCCAAAGTGGTTAGGAAGACCTTCTACATTGCCCACCTGATCATGAAGGGATTCACATCCAGATCAGGAGAGGTCATTGTACCCCTGTACTCTTCACTTATCAGACCAATGATTGAGTACAACACCCCATTCGGAATGTACCTTACCTGACACCAGCAGCAGTTGGAAAGACCCCAAAAGTTCCTCACCAAAAGGATAAAGGGGTTCAAACATATGTCATACACTGCCTGACTGAAGAAACTCCAGCTCTATTCAGTTGCATACCGTCTGCTCAGAGGTGATCTGTGCCTGACATACAAGGCCATGCCCAACCCGGAATTAATGGACATGCTCCACCTCAAAAAATCCAAATCCACCAGAGCAAGAGACTTAAATCTCAACAGGGATATAAATAGGACATGCTGGAGGGACAGATTCATCACCCAGAGACTCCCTACACTATAGAACAGAATCCCAGCCCATGTGAGGCAGAGCCCCTCACTGAATCTGTTCAAGAGAAATCTTGACGAGTGGATGGGAGATCATAGGTTTACCCCGGGAATCATCTCTGTGTCACTGCTGGACAGAGGCACAGCAAACTAATGGGTATAGTATTCTCATCCTAAGGGGTGGTGAAAGCCACACACACTCTGGCTAGGCTTATAAATGCCCTAGGGCAGATAGCCTAGTATGAACCTATGAACCTATCCTTAACTTCCTCACTCCCCTTAAAATAATTAGAGTTAAATCACTCTTTGCACTCTGTCTGACACAATCTACTTGCTCACTTATGCTCTTGAGAGATAATGCCTGGAACAACTGGCTAACTTCAAAATCCCCCTTTCATCTCCAAACTTATAACGACCTTTAAAATCTCAGTAAAAAACATGTTAACTTGGACAAGAACATTTTCCATCTAAATCATTAGACTAACCATCACAGCGCCCCTAAGAAATTTTGGAACACTATAAGATCCTCCATCCCGGTAAACTCTCTATACCTAACATTTGTCCTAACAACACTCCCCTTGAAACTGCCACCATATTAAACTCCTACATCATTGACTCAGTCAGTAAATTAACTCAGAAAGGTGAGTTTTCTAACCTCTCTGATCACTCCCTTCCTCCAGACAGAAAATCACCTTCTCATTTAAAGCTGTTCCCACTAGTTATATACAAACTCTGCTTAGCAATTTAAAGCAATGATCTCCCTCTGCAGATAATCTTCCTCCCCTCTTCCTTAAGTTTGCTGCTAACTCTGTTGCATACATTATTTTCATTCTTATTAATTGATCTGTACGTGAATCTACTGTTCCCACAATCTGGAAACAATTTTATACTATTCCAGTCCATAAGGAGGTCACACCACTGAACTCTCAAACTACTGGCCTATAGTCATTCTGTTCCCCATTTCTGAAATACTTAAAACAATGTGTACACAAGCAGCTCATGGACTATCTTCTTCAAGAAAATGTACTCACTACCACCCAACATGGCTTTTGTCCTAATCACAGCAGAACTACAGCTCTTATTTCCTTCACACAAACTATCTCAAGCCAGAGGTAATAATAAACTTGTTTCCTGGCTATTTTTAGATCTCTCCAAATATTTTGATTCAGTCTCTTATCTCAAGCTTCTTTCAAAATTGCTTGCTCCTAGTCTCTCTGAACTTACTATTTCCTGGTTCTCTAGCTAGCTCACTAATAGAGAGCAGTCTGTAAAATGGCTCTCTTCTCTCTCTCCTTTTCTCCCCATTAAGACAGGTGTTCCCCAAGGCTCCATTCTGAGTCCTTTACTTTTTAACATCTCTACTAACTGCCTCCACGCCTCCTGTTCTAATTTTTTGTTATACAATATGCTGACAATTCCATAGTCATATCCATTTCTGATAGTATATCTGACCTCCACAGTTTAACTCAAAATTCTTTCAGCTCTGTTGCAAGTTGGCTTACTGATAATCAACTTATTCACAATCCCAAAAAAACACTAAACTTCTCTTATTCCTCCCAAAATCCCTCACTAATCTTAAACCTACATTCTCTGTCTCATCTTTTAACAGTACTGTCATTAATGTTGAATCACATACCAAGCTCCTGGGTATATAATTATTGATGATCAACTCAAGTTTGACCTACACAGCCATCATTACATAAAAAAGATACAGCAAAAACTTGATTTGCTCTACAGACATAAAAAAAAAAACATTGTTTCCACATATTCAAGACTCTCTCTAGCCTATGCTTTTCTTCTCCCTTGTCTTTTTATGGCTCAAAAATCTTAACTAACATACAATCCTCTCTAAAAACCAAGCTAGAACTCACTTACAACAAAGTAGCGAGGTTTGCTGCAAACCAGTCCTACAACTCCCACCACTGCCTCTCTCTCAAAGCTATAAACTGGATAGAATTTTCACACCAGCTCTTACTTCTTCAACTGATATCATCCAGTCTGTTCTCAACAAACTTACCTCCTGCCCCAGCATCTCCTTCCTCATCTCACTTTATACTCCAACTTGGACTCTTGGGAGTTCTGATCAACTGCACTTGGAAATTTACAAACCTAAAAGAATAATTGGTAAACATTTATATAGTTACTAAATTGCCCTTATTTGGAATAAACTACCCCTGTCCATTTATGCAATCTCTAACACTCATGAATTCAAAAAAGCTCTAAAAGAACATTTACAGAACTCCTGGATCTGTCCCTGCCTAAACCCACATTTTCTTCTTTCTTTACTATGATTTTTTATTTCCCTACCTTTACTCTCTTTTTTCTGTCTTAAGAACTTCTCTACATTATTTACTTACCTGATTTATATTACCTTTCTGTATAACTTCCTTTGTTTGTCTTTATAAATATACCCTATTGCCTGCTGACTGACCTATAATGCTCTTTGCACATACTATTACTTCTGTATTTTCATTTATCACTATTTTACAGCTTTGTATCATCTTTGTGTAATCTTGTTTATTATTTGTATCATCATTGTTTATCTGTCTTTGGAGCTTTTCTCCCCAGGCCTCCACTGAAAAAGTGCTCAGTTGGACATTCCTGTCAACAAATGTCAAAATAAATAAATAATAAAATAGTGGCCAGAACTGGACTTATGACCAAGTCAGACCACTTTCCACTGGCATGATTAATCCAGCTAAGGTTGGACAACCCTCCTGGTACAGGAACAGAAGGTAACAAAAGGTGGTCCACTGACTGAAACACCACTAACAGAGATGGAGGAGTTCCTACCATCTCTGCATTGAGGATCTGGATAGCTCCACAGCCCATGGTGGAGTCATAGGTATCAGTGCAGAGAACATCAGGTCTCAGTGAATATCTGTTGGCACTTCCTCAGGTGGCCATGTCTTAACATGGGCAAGTTTCTGCCCTACTACCTTAATGTGTGGTTTAGTGGAGCTTGAAGCAGTGAAGGCTTCATTTTGCAGGAACATCTGAGCTTCACATGCAGAGGCCACCTGTACAAGCTATATTACTTAACATTTTCCTGTACCACTATGTTAAATAGTAGTGGTTTATTCACTGGACTGCAGCTATCGGTGAAAGGTCTTAGTCTGCATGCTTTTTTTTCTTTTTGGTGTTTTCACAGCTACTGTCTTATCAGGGGCATCCACCATGGATATACAGCTGCCTAATGCCAAGGGAACTGGCTGCCAGATCCTGTCATGGTCAGGGATCATGGTGTCAGTATTAAACATGGAAAATGTGATGGCCACATCATCTTCCCATTCCACAGAAACAACTTCTGTGGCTGGACAATCCAGCCCACAAACATAGGATGACCACACAAACTCATGAAGATGCAGTAAGGTGTAATTGGGGAATGATATCATCACATGCAGCACAATCCACATAGATTGCCACAAGCTCCATATAGCAAGAAGATGACACCAGTAGACATCATGTTAGTGGCATTCCATGAGTACAGACAAACACATGAGTTAGGTGTGTTTATGACTTCAACTCAACATTTGTGCAGGGCCAAAGCAAAGGGACAGGAAAACATCAGAACAGGCACTGTTGAGGTTTTAAGTATAGTACATGGTCTGTGGGATGACCTTTGGGAGTGCATGGGCCCTTTGTGCAACATCATGTACATGAGGCTTTACAGAGTTTGCATTCAACGTGTCAATATGTGGTCACACATCATGGTTGACACACTTCCCATAACCAGTACACCTCTGTCTCTGTGGGAGCCACAGTCAGAAACACTTAGTGCAACAACCTTCACTCATTCATCCAGTATTGGGGGACATATGTTGTAGCATGGATGTACATGCAGGCTGGGTGTTAGTAATCAGGACAGCCAAGGCACGAGCAGCTGTTCATAGGCACAGAGCACTCCAATCTCTCCATGGTGTGGATTATGCCTGTTCCTCTCCCAGTAGGGGACAGTCCCATGATCAGGGTTGTGCATAGTCTGAGCACACGTTTCCTTAAGGAGACCTTGACTTATCCATCAGATGCCAGCACAGTTGGGCCTGTGTCCACATTGCACTTATTTGCCAACAGGATGTTCAGTTTTACATTTCTTACACCTGAAAGATTACATAATATGTTTAGGACAGCTCCTGATATCTGTTGGAGATATCTTGAAGGCATAGTTTGTTCATGATGTCATACATTTGTGAACCATTGAGATATTATCATTTAAGCTATGACCCAGTACAGCATTACTGTTAAAATAGTTTAATGTAGTATAGAATAGAAATTTAATGTAGTTAAAGGATGCTCAACAAAACAGTACTTACACAATATTTACATAGAATTTATACAGATAGTTACATTATATTCAAGACTAAACATTTATACACAATTGACAACTTGTCATTTAATCTTCTGACCTAGCCTGTGTCACAAAAACAGGTGCACTTAGATTCATTCTGTAGGTCCTACCTGATTTTGTCTTAAATATTTGAAAAACGTCTATGTTTCATACATCATTAGGTAGTTGGTTACATGAAACGATTCCTATTTTAGAGTGGGATTTCTTTTTCTATGGCTAGTTTATCTCCCGGATTCATGAAGCTCAACGCAAGGCCGGTGTAAGGCCTGCGCTGGCCGTGTGGCGTATAAATGGTGTAGTAGTGCCATATGAATATTAATGAAGGTGCGCCGCTACCACATCCACATGCATAGGACTCGTGCGCGAGTGCATGGGGCATTACTAAGCTGCGCCCGGAGGCGTGTCAATGTCGGCTGGCGATGAGCAACCTAAACTGCTGAATATTATAGCCTGCCTGCAATAGTAATTGCACCTAACAGTGTCTGTGGATAATGAAACGTATGCAAAGCATGCAAGACAGTTCCCGGCCACACAAAATGGAGAACAAAACAGAAATGCACGCAACGTAATATAAGTTTCCGTCCATGGAACAAATGACATTTAAAATCGTGTGTCCGTAATGTACTGCACTGTCAGAAGTTATACCCAGTGGAAGTGAAGCGCATCATGTCAGCGCGCCGCCAATACACACGTCTAGCCCCATGGGTATGGTCACCAGCAGTCCCACAGTGGTAGTGATAGTACACAGCAGGGCAGTTGTGGCTATATAACAACCGTAAAGAAACCTGACAGTCCATATTGTATACCAAACACACACAAACATGTATATTAAAATGTGCTATACACATGAACAGGAACGTAACCGTCACATACACATAGGATGCTATATGCGGAACCAGGATATCCAAAAGTAGAACCCATGCATGCAAATGCAATACGCAACAACCCCTGTATAGCACATAACCCACACCCATGTCCGAATGTCCACCAAATCCAGCTACCAGCCTTGCGCATCCGTACACCTACACATAGCGGGTATTCCCCATATGTAGTAGGAAGTATCGTCCTAGGCAGTGTCCAGATTGCAAATATGTATCCCACATTTGTAAACATCCCATCATAGGTACGTAAATCCAAATGGCCGCACGTTAATGTTACGGCAAAATGTGTGTACATCCCGTGTGGGATAAGTAACCTGTTGAAACCTCAAAGTTGTTTACACGCCACGGTGTCCATTACTGTACACATCTGGACAAAACATGTATATGTGTAGTCACGGTACTGGTCAGTATCTACACAGACATGCAATTCATACTATGCAGGATGGAACAGCTGTCCACCATGCAGGTCACCCCACTAGGGTTGCCACCTGTTCAGATGGCCAAGGTGGGACATCCCTTGTAGAAATGTGAGAATTTGCAGGATAAAACATACCCCCAGCCTGTGCAAAGTACAGAATTACACGTGTATGCCAAGATAAAAGCTAATGCCATAGCACTGGAATAGCTTAAGCTATCCCAAATAATAGTTATGTGTACCAGATACAAAATACCTGTATCATGCAACTAGTACAGAAATGAAGAAATATATTATTGTCTTAAAATCACAGGACATTTGTCATGTCTTAGGTGTCATCGCAGGATACAACTGTCCAAAGTGGGACCTCCCCTCACAAAGAGGAACAAGTGGTAACCCTACTCCCCACTGAATTATCGACAGTATATATTCAACTCAATCACATACCGACACCACCTCTCAACCTATTACAGCAACAAAACCTGGACAAAGCCTAAAAGGATGGGTGAACAAATAGGAACAGATGTAATTACTGCTCTCACAAGCTTCAAAAGTTCAAGGAATAATAGTATGTACATAAGCAGGAAATGCTGTGAAGGATGTGGGGTAGTCCCCAGTATTACAGATGTCCATACATATATACTGTAACAAGCCGTCACATATGTTGACTGTACTACTGCATACCCGTAGTTAATTCATAGTTAAGTCATGTGCAAAATAATAACCCTCATAAGAATGAATACAGGAAATAGTCAAACGTGAATGGGAACACCACACACCGTGGATTATGTATCGTAACCGCCCCCACCCATATTATGTATTGCCAACATCATAAGCTGCTGACAGGTGCCCAAACACATGTGTCTGTAAACACAGATTAAATGTTTAAAATGGACAAACCCTGTCCATGTGCTTTGTCTGACATTTGAACATGGTCAGGGCAGTTCCGTTCACCAGGCAGACAAGCCTAAACCCAGATCACCACATGAACACCCTGACAATTAAAGACCTGTATGTGTCAGGACTATAAGCCTTTGGGTTCTGAATATCCCTGCAGTGATGAAATATGCAGCGTGGGTCCAGAGCAGTAGGGAATAGGGAATGTGTAACATGTAGTAGCACATTTCTCCCAGCAGGAGAATGGATGCCTGTGACGTAAGTGAAGTGGTGAGGCATATGTTAATGTAGCTATGTACTATGGGTATGCATATAAATGAGTCAAAACACCAAACGTATAGTGGTTACAGCATCCGGCCAATGTGAATGCAGTCCCGGTTGAACAACGACTACAGCACATATAATGTGAAAGTGTAATGAATACGTCTGTGCTGTACAGACAGTTAAATATGTAAAGGTGAACGTGTGTTTCGCAAACGTCCGTTAACCGTATTACAGATAATTACTGGTACTGTCACAAGTAATAAAGCCCACGTAAGCACAAAGACTTAGTAAACATATGTAACCCACAATAAGGATATGCATGCGCGCCTGCGCGTAACCCACAATAAGGAAATGCAAGTGCGCCTGTGCGTGTGTGATCCACTCACAGCATAGAAAATTAATGCTGTTTCCCCCATGTTAGTTATACATGGCTCAAACCTGTTAACCTCGTAAAGTATGAAACCGGACAAAGCCATGCAAACTACCGGTACAAATAGGGACAAACACCAGATATGTGCCAGAACAAACATAGAAAGTGGATAGAATAACAGGTGTGTCAGTAGCATGGATTCTCTGAAGGGTATCCAGTTGTAACCTGAACTGCTTGCCAGAAATCCCCACTCTAAGTCTCAATTGAAATGCCATGACATTGCCAGATAGACACAGGTTTATTTAAAACAAAGCGAAGATAAAGGGGCAAGCAGCTGTACACTCTGCGACAATCTGTGTAGTGGAAAGGTATGGTATGGATTTAGATATATGTGTATACACATAATCCACAGACGTAAACCAAAGCAAGTTATGAAATGAGGATTGTACATGTATATTTGTATACACAACAGACTTATGTCCCGTAGATATGACATATGCACATAAATAGGCTACATTATATCTAATATGGGTAGACAAACAGACATGCAGGAAAGGTGAATAAACCACAGCATTCCAAACCATTGGCCAGAAAGTGACAGTCCAGCAAGTTCTGCACTTTAAATATGCAGATAGGTGTCCATTGCAGGACTCCAAAAATTGAATCTTACGTAGTGTCAACCGACATTGATGCAAAACAAGTGACCGCAGCAAATACGAAATAGCTGTACATGCAACAGTATCAGGTGCAAGGGTGACGACACATGTGTCGATAGAATGTATGACGTATGAACTGATATCCGGAGAGTGGGGAGTGCATATAAGTGTCTCCACACTTCAGTACCGCACACATTAAACATGTGTAATGGGTACTGTAGAGGGTTGTCAGGTATGGGAATCATGGGTATGCAGAAATGGGCCTAGGTGTTGTTTGGCAGGGATTTCGTAGGCCCGCCCCATGGGAGTGATATGGGAATAGCACATGCCTATATTCTCAATAATGGGGCAAACCATCCACTGGATATTGCGGAAACCATTTTGGCAATATGTAGGGCCCTATATCAGTGTCATGTAGGCGATTATCATGGATGGACATGCGTACGACCAAGATGGTCCCCATAACTGGCAAACTGTCAGAATAACACAGCTGCACTAAGGCATAGTACATGAAATACAAATAGGGATTATATTAGATATACCCCAGACAAAGTCAGAACGTCGTGAGAATACTGGCGTACCCATGAATACGGATGTTATGAGTGTTACTAATCATGTAATGGAAATGTCAGTCACTATTATCTACCGCACAGTCCGTAATGCCTTGCCAGCAATTTACCAGAAAGGCACATCACTATGACAAATGTAACAAGGTCAAACATCAGGGCGTTTACCCATAATGTGTACAGGTTAGGGGTATGAAGGTAACCTGTCCAAAATACATGTACAGAACTAGTGATACTAGGTGGACAGGTGAGAAGAAAGACATCAGGACAAATGAGAAAACATGTACAAGACACACGCATGTACTCCGAGAAATGTGAATGACAACGTATGCCCTGTGAATGTCAATGTGGAAGGTTAATAGACACGAAAGTAATGTGTCCCTCAGGGTGTCATGCAGTGTCACCGTAACAATGTCCAGTACCCCAGACACGTACGTGAGCTCTGACACTGATGGAAAGCGCAAATACCGGCGCACACATACGGTACATGATAGACCAATTAGTGTGGATAAGCAGCTGTTGGCCTGTGTGAGGAATACAACTGTCTGGGTGGGTGTGTCCTGCAATATAAATGTAATGGCATGTGGCCTGTGATGCTGCCATACAGTGTGTGTATTGGTGTCAGAAAGTTGATATCTTTTGTTGCAGACACATACTCTGCAACTGTACAGATTTACGCAGAATGTGCAGAGTACTGCCTCATATGTTTGGTGTGTTCCACGTAACAACAGTAACATTCTGGCACTTTCATGATAACTGAAGACATGAAATAATGACAAACATGTGAGTAAGACACCAAATCCGACAGAAAAGCCATACTAATGCAAAACCTATTATTGTGTCAACTATCTACGTTTGTAAGAGCAACATATCAATACTGCCCCTATGTGTCCCACTATCAGATAAGGCCTTGTCCAGCAACTTGCTCTAGGAGGTGGAGTGGTATTAACAGAAACAGATCCATGTGTGAGGAAACAGCAATATCGAATGCAAGATAATGCAGAAGGTATGAAATGTGCTGCAGTAGGACGTGCAGTACTGTCCGCAGGTATGTGCTGACATGTCAATGACACAGAGGTCTACATGAAGAACCTATAGGGCTGTCACCTTTACAAATGATGATAGTGGGACATACCCAGAGCCATGCACACAGCACAAATAGACATACACACATCAAAACTAGGCCATGATACATGAGGCCTCTGGCGTGTACGAGTACAGTGAGAGTACAGCAAGGATAGATGTCTGCCAAGATATACAGCAAACACCTGTAAGGGCATGTAACACCGCCCGTAACACGCACGTTGCATGGACAATGTTGGGAGTTGCAACATACCTCATTGGTATGTGAAAGCTATGCAAATATGCGATACATGAAACAGTCAGCTGTCCATGCAAGAGCAGAGGTATGAGCAGAAAATAGATTATATATATATATATATATATATATATAGAGAGAGAGAGATACAGACATACACACATGTGGCAGGGCTGGTAATCGAACCTACACATGACTACCCTATCATACTACAGCATGATGCATTTACAGAACACACTACCGAGATTACTAAACACAGCAGACACACAGGCATTCTACTAGGTGTGTGTCAACATCCGCAAAGACGTCAGCAGGATACATCTGTGTTGCGAAGCATGTAAAAGCATAATCTGAGTTCCCAGGTGGATGGGAGCATGCATACACACACACACATCTGGCAGGCCTGGGAATCGAACTTACACCTAACTACCCTATCATACTACAGCATGACGCATTTACAGAACGTGCTACCGAGACTACTGAACACAGCACTCCCAGAGGCATACTTCTAGGTGGGTGACATCATCAGCAAAGGCAAAGACACCGATAGGGAATGTATGTGTTGTGAGGCATCTAAAAGCTTTATTGTGTCCCCAGGCAGCTGGAAACACACACCCACACACACACACTTGGAAGGGCTGGGAGTTGAACACACACCTACCTACTCTAACACACTACAGCATTACGCATTTACAGAACGCGCTACCGAGATTACTGAATACAGCACATGGAGTGGCATACTTCTAGGTGGGTGGCATCATCCGCAAAGGCAAAGACGCCGATAGGGAATGTATGTGTTGTGAGGCATCTAAAAGTATTACTGTGTCCCCAGGCAGTGGAAAACACACACAGACAGACATTTGGAAGAGCCGGGAGTTGAACACACACCTATCTACTCTAACACACTACAGCATTACGCATTTACAGAACGCGCCACTGAAATTACTGAATACAGCACTCCCAGAGGCATACTTCTAGGTGGGTGAAATCATCCACAAAGGCAAAGACACCGACAGGGAATATATGTGTTGTGAGGCATCTAAAAGCATTACTGTGTCCCCAGGCAGCTGGAAACACACACCCACACATACACACTTGGAAGGGCCGGGAGTTGAACACACACCTACCTACTCTAACACACTACAGCATTACGCATTTACAGAACGCGCTACCAAGATTACTGAACACAGCACACGGAGAGGCATACTTCTAGGTGGGTGACATCATCCGCAAAGGCAAAGACGCCGATAGGGAATGTATGTGTTGTGAGGCATCTAACAGCATGACTATGTCCCCAGGCAGCTGGAAACACACACACACACACACACACACACACACACACACACACACACACACACACACATACACACTTGGAAGGGCCAGGAGTTGAACACACACCTACCTACTCTAACACACTACAGCATTACGCATTTACAGAACGCGCGACCGAGATTACTGAATACAGCACTCCCAGAGGCATACTTCTAGGTGAGTGACATCATCCGCAAAGGCAAAGACGCCGATAGGGAATGTATGTGTTATGAGGCATCTAAAAGCTTTACTGTGTCCCCAGGCAGCTGGAAACACACACACACACACACACACACACACTTGGAAGAGCCGGGAGTTGAACACACACCTACCTACTCTAACACACTACAGCATTACACATTTACAAAACGCGATACCGAGATTACTGAACACAGCACACGGAGAGGCATACTTCTAGGTGGGTGACATCATCCGCAAAGGCAAAGAAGCCCATAGGGAATGTATGTGTTGCGAGGCATCTAAAAGCTTTACTGTGTCCCCAGGCAGCTGGAAACACACACACACTTGGAAGAACCGGGAGTTGAACACACACCTACATACTCTAACCCACTACAGCATTACGCATTTACAGAACGCGCTACCGAGATTACTGAACGCAGCACTCCAAGAGGCATACTTCTAGGTGGGTGACATCATCCGCAAAGGCAAAGATGCTGATAGGGAATGTTTTGGAGAGTGAGTGGTCTGAAAGCATATTACCGTCCCAAGGTAGACGTACACAAACACGCCAGTGCTGTCAACGGGCCAACTAAATATTTATGGAGCACAACAACACTGAATAGATACGGGATGCGCCACAGTCAGTACACCCTTCAAGAGAGCAACAAGTGTGTTCAATGTAGGCATCCATCGTGACATTGAAATTGGACATATGGTGCCTGGATGACCACCATGGCTATACAGGATGTCAATGGCCATGCCCACATGCTTAGTATCACACATTTGTTTGGAATGTACTGTGTGTCCATCTACACAATGGTGTACTGGGCATGCTCACACACTTAGCTGTTGCAAAGGGCCAACTTGCATGCACAAGGAGTCTAATCACGGAAGGGCGCAGTGTGGAATGTACTGTGTGTCCATCTACACAACGGCGTACTGGGCATGCTCACACACTTAGCAGTTGCAAAGGGCCATCTTGCATGCACACGGAGTCTAATCACGGAAGGGTGCAGTGTGGAATGTACTGTGTGTCCATCTACACAACGGCATACTGGGCATGCTCACACACCTAGCTGTTGCAAAGGGCCAACTTGCATGCACACGGAGTCTAATCATGGAAGGGCGCAGTGTGGAATGTACTGTGTGTCCATCTACACAACAGCGTACTGGGCATGCTCACACACTTATCAGTTGCAAAGGGCCATCTTGCATGCACATGGAGTCTAATCAAGGAAGGGCACAGTGGGGAATTTACTGTGTGTCCATCTACACAACGGCGTACTGGGCATGCTCACACACTTAGCAGTTGCAAAGGGCCATCTTGCATGCACACGGAGTCTAATCACGGAAGGGCGTGTGTGGAATGTACTGTGTGTCCATCTACACAATGGCATACTGGGCATGCTCACACACATAGCTGTTGCAAAGGGCAGTCTCGCATGCAGATGGAGTGTACACACAGAAGGGTACAGTAAGGTATAACTGCCCTCACACATAGGGCGGTCACACATGCAGTGACCTGTACACACACAGCTGCCATCGCAGCTGTCACAGGTGCAGGTCACACACGTACACACTGCAGTGTACACTGCAGCTGTCAAGTCAGCACCATGTCATTGGTGCAGCACTACACAGCCATACAGTCCAACAACACCATGTGACACATGACCACTGGGCTGTACAGCAGTGTACACCAGCTGTGCAGAGTACACATGTACCAACAGGGATCCAACAGGTGTTATGCATTGCAATGATACCAGTATACACGAACAGGTCGGCTCAAGACATACCATGACCCTTACACAGCTGTGACACCTGACTGTTGCTGTACACCAATGAACACATGTCTGGGTATGTCATACATGTGATTGTGTGGATGTGTGCATGGACTGCACACACAACACATACATACATGGTCTTTGATGTACCTCGTGCATAACACTGGCCTAATTAATGCTACACACGCAAATTGAATGTGGGCCCATGTCTGTTGAATGCTCACACTACAGGGGGTAGCAGTGTTGACTGGGACACATACCCTTGTACTGGTTGCCTGTGACACCCGTGATATCATACCGCAGTCCATGTGTTATGTATGTCAACACACATGTCCAACAATAGCAATGCATACAAACATGGCAACAGGAGACACATGTGACATCTGTACTGTGCATGCAGCAAACATGCATGTGCAGTGGCCAATGTCCATAACATAGTTGCATCTACCTACGACATGCAGACGCAATGCAGACCCATCATTGACATCTGTATACTGTGATATACAAACAGCGCGTATGGAGGGATGTGTGTACATAACGTGGTGAACCACCTGTCTAGATGTATGTGTGCAGGGGGTGGCTCACAGTTGTGTCACACACCAGCCTATCATGCCATGTGCTAACTGTACGCTATGTCGCTGTTACGTGATGGTGCTGAGATAATGCATACACAGCAGTCAGGTGTTAACAACTATATGTCATATGGCACCTGTAACACCTACAACCTCTCGTGTGTATATAGCAGCACATTTGCCAGATATAGCGTTGGTACACATAATGCAATCAATACCGCTGCATGTCCATCAAACATGTCATCATATGGCTGGTGTATCATTCCCAGCACTGCCATGTATGTCCGAATGTTTGACCAGGGATGCCACATATCGCGGGGAATATGTCCCAGTTGCTACACATCCCTGTACACCATTGTAGAGAAGTGTACATACGTCAGTGTGGGAAACATGATGTTCTCCGGTGAGGTGCATCACACACATCGGCTGCCCATATACACATGTGTGGTGACCACAGTTTGTGTGTGTCTGTATGTATGTCTGGTGCTTGGTGTGAGTGTGTATGCTAATATACGGTGGGAAATTTTCACTGGCCCCACGTGTTGACTAACTCAAAATGGTGATGCATTGCACAACCCTGTTGATGCCATAGGTCCCAGCCATACTGGCTACCTGTGCATGTCCCTTCTCTGTGACAAGTCGTGTGGGTGCATAGTACTATGAGTGTGATGACCACAAAGGCAAGGGTCCCCAGCTGCACACTATGGGGTGTGCATTATAGTGGTGTACACCCCGTGACTGCGGCCATGTTCATGTACTGTTACAGGGTCCTACTGCTGCACAGTGTGGCCTCCAGCTACCAAGTGACACATCACATCATCATTGACCAGGCCACTGTGTACAACCCCTGCACCATGTCACCATACCTGTAATGTGTCCTGCTATGTATTGTCACCATACCTGTAATGTGTCCTGCTATGTATGTCACGTCTCTGTCCAGTGTAGCCTGTGGCACCGACCACATGCGTCAGGTGCAGTATATGTGCGGACATCTGTGTCATGTTTGTGTGTCCAACAGTCAGGATGAAGGTACATGTAGCATGCTGATATTGCCAGACGTGCCTGTGTGTACTCCACAGTTACACGTGGGGGACTGCAAACACTGCTACCTGTAGGCACATGCAAGTACACCATAGGAGGGAACCAGGGTATCACAACCAACATGGTGCTACAGATGTAACCGAGACACATACCGTGAACACATCACAATGCATGCTGCACCTGCACTACATGGTGTGACTGGTGCATGTCGACAGTACACAACCTATGCCACATACACAACTCAGTATTCACACACAACCACTGCAACATACACATCCCTCACTATGCATACACAGGTATTACATACACCTCTCACTATGCTGTTCACCCTGTGCATCAGAATATTTGTGCATAAGCCTGCACCGATGGTGTGGATGACAGGGATGTGGCACAGACTTCTTCATATGCACAGGGTGATATGTTTGCCAGGGGCATAGGCTGCACACAACCACTGCAACATACACATCCTTCACTATGCATACACAGGTATTACATACACCTCCCACTATGCTGTTCACCCTGTGCATCAGAATATATGTGCATAACCCTGCACCGATGGTGTGGATGACAGGGATACGGCACAGGCATCATCATATGCACAGGGTGATATGTTTGCCAGGGGCATAGGCTGCACCAATGGATAACATCATGTGTGTGTGTGTAAGGGCCAGTGAGTTGACTGGACATGTCTGTACAGAATGCATGTGGATGTTGTGGAGCCCTACAGTTGTGTTTGCTGTGTGCATGTATGTGTGTACACAGTTCTGCCATTTCTGATGCCTACATGGGGTATAATTGACAGCCCCAGATTGTACAGTGCAGGTTGTACAGCTCACTGTGTCCGTCCACGGCCACGTGACCTGTGCCTGCCTGGGGTTGCACGGGCACTACCAGGTGGAGGTACAGAGTGGCTACTGTCCGATGACACATGTTCGCTGGAAACGTGTCCCCGCTGAGACTGTCCAGGGCCACGTCCACGTGGCATGCTATGTCCTGGTGTTGACAGCGCAGCAGCAGCTGCACTGCTACTGCTACCTGCACTATGGGAGCGGGCATGTGAGGTGGCATGCTCACGTTGACCTACTCTAGGTGGTGTTGCTGGCCTACGTCCACGTGGCCTATGCCTCACTCCTACCAGGTGTTTCAGCACAGACAGCTCCCACTCGCGAATTGCCATGCCTCGGTCAAGGATTCTGGCCATTTCACCTAGCCGCCTATCCAGAACATTAGCAATCTGCTGTTGAGCATTTGCCAATGCCTGGATATTGTCATTTAGAGTATGGATAGCAGCCCTCTGCAGCCTCTGCCCTTCTCTGTTCTGCCATTCAGCATGTGCCTGTGCCACCATTACAGTCTGGAACATGCGTCTGGTGATACCAGCTGCTGCGCTCTGTCCTGCAGGTGCATGTCTGAAAGAGGTCCTCCTACGAGCAGCACCGGCCACATGCCTGTGTGGCACATCTGCAGTCATTACACTGACACTATGGTGTGTAGACACACCTTCTGTAGCCACCACACGTTCCTGTTCCATGCCAACAGACGCTGACTGTCCTTCCACTATGGCCACCGGTGATGCGGTATGTGTTGGCAGCAGAACTGTGTGCGGGGAAGAGGGGGACATAGCTTGGATGGTAACCATTGGCACAGATTCAGCCCCTGACAACCCTGCCTGTACCTCATGCATATGTTCATCACCGCTAGTATCTGTGGGGACACTAACATCAGATGGACCGCAGGAGGGTAACGCACCTACATCACCTGTGAATGCAAAGAAATACTGTAAAGTACAATAGACACAGACACACACAGAGATACACACACAGATACACACACAGACACACACACAGACACACACAGACACACACACAGACACACAGAGACACACACAGACACACCATGCATGTGATTTGTCAGATGGCATGCAGCATGCCTGCGATAGAGCAGAGGGCATGCAGCTCAGACATTAATAGTGGTAGTAAGCATACCTCCCTGGGGTGCACACTACAGCAAGCAGGTGTCATATCAGTAGGCATGCAGTTCACACAATCATGGTAGTATACATGCATCCCCGTGATACACCATGTGGCCCAGAACAGGATAACAGTACACATGGCTGACGTGACCTTGACATGTAATTTGCTGACATGTGCATTAACATGCATACATGTTTGACACAATGGTGTCCTGACACATGTACAGCATCATAATGGGCTTCACATTGCAGTATTGTGTGTATGCCCTACAGATAGAAAGCATGTTTAGCAAACATGCATGAGCACAGGAGGGTAGTGTGAGCCATCTACATTGCTATACAGTGTGAAGTATAGACACTGTGCCATTGCATGGCAACATGAGGCATGTATGTTGCTGTAGAATGCATAATATGTACACATTGCATAACCATAACTGCAACACAGTCGTGATGTTCGACACATCGTATATGGTAGACTTCAGTGACACCTCCAGTAGCTGTGCACAGGCTTTTAGGTTGTCCACTGTACCGCATCAACTGTATAATCGGTCAACTAAGTCTATAATTGGACCATGTGTGGACAATGTGCAACAGGGTGTATACACATCCCATGTACTGTGTGGCTACATGTCTCTGGCCATCCCCCATGGCCATGTGTGCACATGTGGTGGCCAATTGTGTGTGATGGGCATCTTCTCCACATGTCTGTGTGGTCCCATATGACATACACCCATACATGTCAGATATGTCACATTCCACAGGTCTATGCAGACAACAGTTTGGTATGTGGGGTATAGATCATGTGATAGTGTGACAATATTGCAGACAGAACACTACATGTCTGGGACATGTCAGGTGGCACATCACAATGTGTGCACCCGATGCAGGGGCATATGACACAATGGTGACACTTGTGGGCTTCCCATATCACAGCTCACTGTGTGGTACTGTGTGCGTACTACACATGTTGTTCCAATGCATACTACATATGCCTCCATTGTAGAACACCTCCACCGTTGTATGCACAGCTGACCACACATGTCGCAATGACAAGTACTGTGGTTTCAAGTCTGTGTATCATTACGTGTGAATATATTGCACATGGGTGGCGTGTGTGAATGCACGGTGGTGCGACCTGCATATCGTGACTGGAACAAACATCAGGTGTGCAAGTGTTAACTGGCCACATGGAAAATAGGTCTACACTGTAACATGCCTGATACTGGTGACAGTCTCACCTGCAACAGACCCATGTCTGTGCGGCACGCCAAAGGTACCTGTATAGGGGTGACACACCAGTATGAACATTATCCATGACTGTATGACAGCCACAGGTTGCACTGTGCATGTGCACACATTCACCTGTGTAATAGCATATAGTATGCACATGTGTGCATACACAACGTAGCATACTGCAGTATGCAGCATGTGTGTCCACACACCTGGCATATGTTGTTACTTTACATTATGTACAGTGACAAGGGATATAATAGCCATATTTGCATTACTGACTTACCAGGCAACTCCAGGCTCATTGGTTGGGAGACACCCACCTCCACGATGGCAGCTAGTGTTTCTGGATGCTGTTCCCTGGGTGTCCCCAGACAGGCCAGTAGCTCCTCAGTGTGTGTGAGTGGGGGCTGGGTTGGTGGCCCACCACCTGTTCCACCTTGTTCCCTGGCGATTGCAGTGGCACGCTGTTTTGCATGTCGTAGCAGGTCCGTGCAGTGTCTGCGCACCTGCTGGTAGGTGCGGTTATGGCCACCCACATCGTTCACCCTCCTGCGTAGATCCTTCCACAGGTCATCCTGCTGCTGGCCATGCTGTGGCACATGGCTGAACAACAAGTCATAGTTGTCATGGAGCTGTGGGATGAGGACATCATCCTCCTGGTGGGTGTATGCTGGGAGGCGTGTACGGGGCATTATCTGTAAAACATAATGATGGTGACAGGTCACAGTTTCAGAGATGTACAGATATACTGCTGCACATACATTTCTATGACATCTACTGCATTTGCACAGTTATCTTTGCAAAGCACCATGACACTGACATGACTGACGTGTTTGTGTCACACATGTCACACCCATTATGCATTGGATATCATCACCATATATGTGTGTCACCTCATTACAGTGTTCATACTCCATGTAAATGCTGTCTTGCTGTGGGCATGTCTATTTGCCTGCACTTGTGTTCTTACCTATCTGCACATGCCTCGATGTGTCCACGGTACTACTGTTGACCTGGATGCTGTGTATATGTCATATATCAACACAGACACAGCCGGAATGGACTTGAGCAGTGACAATGCACACATACACATGGACACCTGTACATGCATGTGTTTTGCCATATACATCTACACAGCACTGTGCAACTGTTCAACATCCTGACACAGATCGCCTGTATTACACATGTGATAGACATGGGACAATGGATAGTCAGATGACATTCGCAGGGATGGTCATCAACCATAGCATGTGCGGGCATGGTTTCCACGCTGTTACAGACGGCCATTGTGCCACCGCAAGCTGCATCAGTGCCACATTACTGATCCAGTCAGTTGATAGTACATCTACCATGTGGCCATCACACCATGTATGACTGGAATGACATCTGCAGCTTTGATGGACAGGGTTGCATGGTATGGTGGGAGTATGTCACATATATGGCACAGGGATCTGTCCAGCCTGTGGCGATCCTAGTATTAGGATGGTGGCTATCCATGACATATGTCATATAGATCAAGATATGGACATGTAGCATGTCCATCATCATGTTGTAGCAAATGTCCTTCTGCAAGGTAGACGGCATGCTGCATAGTGGAGGTGTGGATTGTGAAGGCTGTTATCGCACATCCATGCATAGCCATTACCGCTTACAGGTGGTATGTGATCCAATATTGGTCACCACAGTGCTGTATATGCCTGGCCACTGATCTCCGTGCTCATGGATGGCACCCTGACATGACATGGGTACATCAGGTTGACTACCTAAGGGGCCTAGAGACGTCACCATGTTGGGGGTGCACTGCACAGCACCATCCCTTACACACTGTCCATAATGTTGACCACAGCCTAGGTAGCAGTTTATGGGTACAGGGATGTTTACCTAGCGGTGACACTGCTGGTATCATCCATCAGACTGTGCACATATGTCACACACCTCACACACACAGCCCATTCTGTATGTCGTTCACAACACTGACACAGCTAAACTGATAGGTCATGGCCATTCACAGCCTTACATACACAGATGCCTAACATTTGTGTGTGTGGTATGGGCTACAATGAGGGTGGGGTACAACACATTAACCCTGTTCTACTGTATCTGGCACAGATGTGCTGTGCACATGTCACTCTTGCACCTTTTGTAGTTGTGGGACTGTCAGCAGGCCACTGGTGGAACACACCTGTGACATGCAAAGGTATTTGTAATCAAATATCCGTGCTATCTTGTACATCTGTACTGCTAACATCTACAGTGCTAATTGTTCATGGACATGCACACCATACTCAGCAGGGTTATAGTGCGGTGCCACCCTAAATGACTGTCATAACCACTTGTGGGTTGATATTATCCAACACCCTATCTGTATTGTATGGTCATGCTAGGCACTTGTTCAGAACACTTGAGCATGTCATGATCTAATGATTACAATAGCACCCATTCCACACCATTTCCCACAGGTACACTGGCTGTCCTACACTTCCCAGCTTGCTTAAGGTACGACAGCTGTTGTAGACACATAACGCACATATCCTGTGGGACATGGTTGTATATGCAGGCATGTCCAACTGTCAAGTACCAGTGCTACTACCTGTCTATATGAGGGATATGCCGTACATGTGGCAATAGAGCAATTGTCTTGTGTACACATTCAATGCTCACTTCCCAACATACGGCACTACAGCCTGTGGGGGATGCATGTCTGCAGCCGTGCTGGGCCCACAGCTCTCAGGTGTACCTCATTACAGGGAACGTACCTCATTTGGGGTTCTAAAAGGTGCATGTTCCTCAAGGTTCCACATTGGAAGGGTCTGTCACACATTCATTGTTGTACATAGTTTACCTGCTAGCCATGGCTAGATAGATGAGAATCATAGTAATTCATTGGAATATCTGTTTTATACGTAAGACCAGCCTATTTTAGCCATCATATGCCCTTCCTAGTTGACGCTGTTAGTAAGCCAGTTGTAAGTGTTCCATGTTTCGCCCATTTGTCACACTGTATGAGGGCTAATGTTCCTCATTTTGGGGACAGGAGGCTGACAGCTATGGCTGGGGGTAATGCTGTCGCCAACCCTGACTGCACCTGACAGTCATTTGGGGATGTGTAACATTCGCAACACACCCCACCCATCACATAGTCTCACATAATCTACACCACTGGCCACACCTACAAGGACAACCTGTGCAGTACGTCTCCATACTCACTGTAGGCACCAGAGGTAGCCCCCATCATGGAAGACAACATCACCTGCTTATAGCCCACAGACTCATGTGTGCCCACCACATACAGCCAATAGTGTGTTATAACATTCACAACACACCAGTCATAGCTGACTCTGTAGGGTGTCACACCGCAGTTCCACACAGCAGGCTACAGAAGGCGTTAGTCGCTTACATCTTGCTGTTGGGTAACTGCTTCTGCAACCTAACCTATGCACCCATGCCACACTGCACCAGGTACGATATGTCTGTCATTCGCCATGTTAGTGTGACTGCCCTGTGATGCCACTTCACAGACTACGTGTGCAGGGTCATGCAATTGCTCACCAGTCTTATAGCCCTGAGGGTGTTGTCCTAGCCCTGGGGAGCATTTTGCATTTATCCAGACACGATACTACTGTACAATGGCCAACTGTGTCACTTCAACAGTTGCCTATGCTCCTATTGTCATTCCACAGGCATGTGGTATCTGTCCGCTATGACTGTCCTGGTCAAACACAATGCTGTGGCACAGATGACTTGCACCTGTCAGCCCTGGGAGTACAGCTCACATGCTAGGCTCTTGCTGCTGCTATACTGCCTGTCCTGCACAGTTTCCAATAACTGTCACCGGCAGGGCAGTAACTGGCATGCGCGACATGGGGTCATGTGACACATTGCTTGCATCTTCCCCTGTGATGCATGCAGGCAAGGTACACCTTATAATGCACCACTCCAACATCTCTGCAGTGACTGGGACCTGCCTGTAGGCTCTGCAGAGCACACCTGCAATGACAGGTTATAGACAGACCATACCTTCCAGGCACATACCTGGACCGGCACACCCACAGCTGAGGGGTTCCCATATCCCACTATATTTTGCACACATCCTGGCAAGTTGCTTAGCACAATGCATCAGAGGTGCTCCACGTGCAACTAACTTTGTCCAGGACTGCTATACACATTTTAACAAGCGACAGAGTCAACATCATACCCCACGGGTAACATACCTTCTATGGTGGTATAGTGGACAGTGGGCCTCAGCTACTACTGATGTGTGACTGACACTACCCCACACTTCACTGGGATAGCCACTCATATACCAACACATCCATGAGTCATACCCTCCACTCTGCTGGATCAACACATACACACCACCTCCAAGACCTACATTACCCTTGGCATGAACACTACCACCATGTGACTGGTGTTACATACCTGGGGTTATCCTCTCATTGGTGGATTCCAAACATATGCTAATCTACCTTATTAGCCACATCCCGGCAACACACCCATCACAGCATACACAGTACATGTGTACTACTACACCTACTACAGACGTCTGCTGACAGCGGTTGTTAACATCATGACACCCATGCAGATGGACAATGCACATACAAATGCTGACACATACCCCAGTGCACTTAATTAGCATGTACACAACTGCATGGATCATGCTATTCCACACAGAGCCATGATGGTACACACCAGATAACAGACGCCACTCTGGTGGTCATGTTCCACGGACATATGATGTACAACAACAGGTGTAGGCTGTTGCACAGTGGTGGACTCCTTTCATACAGTTACCAGGGCAGTTGCTGATGGTACGGGAGTCCACACATCTTACATTGTCCTCTCATTGCCTTTCAGCACCATTCCCCCATTCTGGTATTGACAACATACACATCCACCTGCACATCGTACCCTGTGTCTCAGGATGTTATGCTATGTGGCTCATGGACAGGACACACAGTGAGGCCAGCATACCATAGTACCTACTACATGTCAGGTACTTTGGCATATCACAGTCCTCAGTCATACGGCCCCTCACGTTAAGTATATGCTTCCCTGCAGAACAGGCTGGCACAGGGGACTTTCCCTGTCTAGCTTTAGAACCCCTACATACCAAGCACCATGATTGCTCCACCAGCTGATACTGATTCCAACCATACGGGTGTCGCTGTGACAGATACATAATATGACTATCATGGCATCAAGCTGCATGACACAAGGTGCATGCACATCACCTTTGCATTACACCATTCACTCACTGACTATCACATGGATGGTAGTCCCCTACATACATATCACATTGTACATGTTTGCAGTACACACATATGTCACACCCACTCCTGTGGTTACCGTATTGCCACTGTCATGTGGATATCCTCCTACGTGGCCACACCTATCTGTACTGGGTGTGTAACTGATACATAGGCACCCATTGTACCTCTGAACTCAAGACATCTACACACATTCAAGGGTACACCACCCCATTTAGGGTGTACCTTACACAACAGCTACAGCTTTACATGCCACAACATTAACATGCCATGACGTTTACTGAGCTCCGACAGTTTAAATATGCGGCTGCACTACAGACACAACATCTGTACACATTTGCATACTACATACTCAGGGGTGACCTCTGCTGATCAGACAGGGCCCATGTCCACAACATTATTGATGGATATACTCCTCATACGCAAGATAAGCAGAGGCCACTGTGAGCAACATGCTCATGGATATGTGCACACACGACACAATGAGTGGGATGTGCTTCTGGGTTACATTCCCAAACAGGACACTCACCATGCTGTGGAACATAAGTCCTCTGTACATCACGCAGGGACACTCTGTAGCACTGTTCATGTGATACCTCCCTTGGTGGTTGGGAGACACATGTAGGCCTGGGATCACTGCAGTAGCTGTACTGTGCAGTGGTGCAGGTGACACCTGGCTCTGCTCTTCACAGGCCACTACCCTGGAGAGGTGCCACTAGTGTGAACACTTTAGTTGTGCTTACACATGGACTTGACAGACTGCATAGTACCCCACTATGCACCTGTGCAGCTATTACATGTCCTTTGTGCATGGTTACTTGGTAGCCCTTCCATTTAGATTAGCTATCATGCTATTACTATGTCCAATACCTACAGGCCATATGTATCCTGTTATTGTACATACCAGTAGACGGTACCTGTGGTATGCATGATATGCCTGTTATGCTGTGTAGAATATCTGTCATATCTACCTATAATACTATACATTACACATATTTCACATAGTATCCCATAATGCAAAGCATACTTGCTCAGCGGGACCACCTTACATATGTCATTAAAGTTATTTACCCATACACATGCGTGCTGTGACATTATATCAACATATACAATCCCCTGCTATGGCACGTCCTTGTTGGACATACCCTACCACTGACCGCGGGTTGTATGACATTGTTCTGTTTAATGGCCTCATGTAGCATCCCTTCTGGTGTCTGTGCTGTGTACTTTGTGTCCCACTGCTGGACGCACAGATTCTACAAGCGTTAGTATGCTCAGCAAGACATCACTACATCAATTAAGCACGAACTATGTAAACCAGTAAACCATGTAAAAAAGGCTCTTCTGAGGTCGCTGGAATAAATTTTATTCACCACACACCAAAATAATCCAATAGAAAAAGACGAATAAATTACAAAGTTCTAAAACATAAAAGTACTTAGCGCTTTCACCCTGAATCACTTCTGGGCATCTTCAGAGTACTAATGCATTATACAACCTATTACCAATATAAAGATGTCATCACTAATTACATAACGCCTACAAATTAGTTAATTAAGAATTAATCATAGTTTTAAAGACATATGTATAAGTATGCATTTAGACTATTGTTAGCTTGGCACAATGTATGAATTGTAAAAAACCACATTTTTAAAATCAATAATTTCATAGTTATCTTAATATAATTAAAAATTGAAAATTAAAAAGAATCAATAGTACAGTGAAAAAATCAACATAAAAAATTATTAGTATTGTACTCTTGTTTAAAATAATTTAAACACAAATAAATGTTATGAATAAGCAGAAAATATATATATATATGTAAAATATCATGTAAATACTATTGTAATTCTTTAAATATTGCAACCACCTAGATTTAAAGACTCAGAAAGAAGATATTAGTAATGTAATAAAACAGTGATTAAATACAACAAGATGTTAAACAAGAGCAAAAGCAAAAGCACAAATAAAGCTTTCCAACTCTCAAGTATTTCAGACTATTTATTACAAATGATAAGTGCTTTCGCTAACAAGTAGCTTCATCAGATCATATACTTTTTCACTAAAACATGTGATGCTTAAATACTATACATCATCAGGCAATTTATTCAAAAGAGCCAATCATTAACATCCAGTAATATAGTGTATTCTACAAATTAAAAAATATTGGATACAATTCTAATACGTATTAATAGTTATTAAAACTAATACTAATAAAATAGATAAAAATTGCTTAAATAAAATAAATGCAATTCATCATATAAACAGTGCCTCTCATAGAAAAATACATTTGGTATCACAGTTAAAAACTAAACTAATATAATGGAGAATATGTATATATGTACATAATCTGTCGTATGATTATATGTATACATAGTTAAAAATCATAACAAAATAATAATACCTATAAAAATATGTATATATGTATGTATAACTGTATGTATACATATGAAATATATACATAATAAATATATGAATATATAAAGAATATATATATAAAAAATGTGTATATAAAGAAGAGAGGAAAGATTTTTTAAACATATAAATATTATTCACTTCATATTATATGTAGTTTCATTTTATGTGCCTACGTTGTCTTAGTGTAGGTTTTATTGACACCTTGTCATTTAAACCCAAACCTCTATCTGCTCAATCTAATTATCCAACCCTTTTCTCTTTCTTCCGTACGTGACATAATATTTCCACCTCTGACATCAGGTATAATCACTTCTAATACCCTAAACATAAATTCATGTTCAGTACCATTTAAACTAACATGTTTGGCTAATGCATTCTGCATGTTGTTTTTCCTATTATTATAAACATGCTCCCTTATTCTATCACGTAGTGGACGGTTTGTCTTGCCCACATAGAATGAGGAGCAGATTTTACATACTGCTAAATAGACAACATTAGCAGTCATACAGTCTGCATCAACTTTTAGGCGAAATATTTTTCCGTTATCAGGGTGATGGACTTCTGTATTACTGTCAATTAAAGTACAGAAATTGCAGTGTCCACATTGTTTGGTATAGCCAGAGTCAGTAAAATTACTGCCATTCATCTTCGAGTAACATAGTAGCCTCTTCAGGTTCCTTTTGTTCCTATATAAAAATGAGGGTGTTTCGCCAACTATCTGGTGAATGTGCTCATCTGCCTTCAAAATGTCCCAGTGTCTACCAATAATTTTCTTGATCTCAAATAGATCTGTTGTATAATGTGTTGAAAACTTCCCATTAGGAGATACTGGTGTATCATTGGGCTTAATTTTGTTAGAGGGAGGACCAAAATATGGTAAACCTTTAGTGTGGCGTAGGTCATATATATCCTTAATATGTTGATTTACTTCAACTGTCCCATAGCCTCTATCTAAAAATTGACTTCTCAAACTAGATAGATCATTATCTAAGCCACTTTCCAGTGGATTTAACCTTGAGCATCTCAGTGTTTGCCCCTTTATAATGTTTCTGAAGATATGTTGTGGATGCATACTCGTTCTATGAAGCAACATGTTACAATGACAAGATTTACGGAAGACCCCAGTATTAATAAGTCCATTATGTAATCTCTCCACATAAATATCTAAAAAGTTTACTTTTTCAAATGAATAATTCATAGTAAACTTTAAACAGTTAGTTAAATTATTCATAGTATCAAAAAAAGCTTCTAGTTCATTAGTGGTTCCATTCCATAAAATAAAGAGGTCATCTACAAATCTGCGATACAAGATGACATGTTTTTTGAATTGGGGCTCACAAAATAATATAGATTCCTCCCAGAATGCCAAAAACATGTTGGCGTAGCTATTCGCACAGGGAGTGCCCATAGCTACGCCTTCATGCTGTCTATAAAGTTTATCGCCAAACATAAAGATATTATTATATAATACCAGTTCCAAAAAGTGATTAAATACAGTAGGATCTTTGTTTTAAAATACTGGAAATAGAAATGTGTCCATTAATGTCAGGTATGCAGCTTGCATTAAGTCTTAGCTGCCATAAACATTCCTTGGCTTCTAACAAGTTATCATAGCCCCCTCCTTTTTCCCAACAATTGGGGATTCTATCAATAACAAAAAATATAAAACGCTTAAAATTCTCACATTTAGTACTATGTACATATAGAGCATTTACCATCTTTTTATTCTTGATATCCCTGTTATGTTCCAAAATGCGTTCCCTTAATTTCCTAGTCGTTTTTCCAACATAATATGCTGGACAGGAAACGCATGTGGCTAAATATACCACCTTCTTGGTATTGCAGTTACAGTGTCCTGGACATTTAATAGATTTGCCATAACCTTGTACCATAGTGTAGGGTCCATCATTTATAAATTTACACACTTTGCAAAAACCACATCTACTCATTTTTGACATAGTATATGCACGGCCTTTGTTATTATTTTCCAGGCTTTCTTTAAGATTGGTACCCCTACTATATGTAACCTTTGGGAAATATCCAAGTATTTCACTGTATTCAATTTTATTAGAAAAAAACACTTGTCCAAGTATCGTTTAAAACTTGAATAATAGTATCAGAGTGTTCGTTAAATGGTAAAATAAAGGCATCTCTTTTAGTATTATCAGTACTATTGGTCACCTTGGACATATTATTTAGTCCAAATTTCAAAACAGGTTTGTAAAAAGTATTCCTTTTCGTCATAACTTCCTTCTTTATTTGATTTATAAGGCTTAGTGGATAGCTTCTATCTAAAAACATGTTGCTAATAGTCTCCATTTCACAAATAAAATTCCTGTCCTCACTAATAATACGTGACAGTCTAACCATCTGACCTTTTACAAGGTTCTTTTTTTGAAAATATGGATGACAGCTGTCATAATGAAGAAAGGAATTAGAATATGTAGGTTTACGGAAAATGTTAGATTCAACTTGATGATTTTTAAAATGCATATATATATCTAAATATTCACATTTTTCTTCATGTATTTTGGTTGTGAATTTAAGGAAGGTCGATGTAGTACCTATGCAGCTTATAAATTCATTTAGTTCATCCCTATTGCCTCTCCAAAAGACTACAATATCATCCAGGTATCTAACATAAAATGATATTTTTGTCCAGAACCTGGATGAAAAAATACTTTCAGTTTCCCATTGTGCTAATACCAAGTTAGCATAAATGGGGGCACATCTGGCCCCCATTGCTATCCCTGTGCATTGTCTATAGTATTAACCTTCCATGTAAATAAAATTGTTAAATAAAACCATTTCCATCATCTCAACCAGTAACTTACTTTTAACAGTGTGTAGTCCACTGTAACTGTCTAAAATAGTTTCAAACATATCCAAACCCAACCTATGTGGTATGACAGAAAATAAGTTTATCACATTAATGATAATCATAACAGTATCATCAATGTTGTTCACATTATTATAAAGCCTTAGTTTGTCTAAGCAATGCCAAGAGTCTTTAATAATATGCGGGAATAGATTAAGAATATCCTTACAATAATAATCAATGTATCTGGCCATGGCTTCTAGTTTAGAACCCTTGGCAGAAACAATAGGCCTAAAGGGAGGGTTTGAAACACTTTTATGTGTTTTTGGAATACCAAAAATTGACGGAGTTATAGGATGTTCAACCATAAGATATTCGTATTCAGATTTATCAATAATACCTTCTATCTGATAGTCATAGAGTAACCAGTCTATCTTTGCATATGCCCTGTTTATCTCAAATTTTGATACTTTTTCATATGTTTCATCGTCTTCTAGCATATTGGTCATTCTATTGATATAGTCTGTTTTTGTCATAATTACCACCCCTCCACCTTTGTCGGGCTTCATAACTCTATATTTGTCCTTGGTAGTTAATGCTTTTAAACAAAATCTCTCTGTATTGGTGAGATTATCTTCTCGATTAGTAGGTGTTTTAACTATTCTACGTACTTGTGATTCACATAGCATCTCAAATAAACATATAATAGGGTTCTGGGGTGGTATAAATGTGCTGGATCTTTTTAAAGTCAACCTACCTATATCTGGTTCAACCCCCTTGTTGTTTAACAGCCTAGTGTGTGGTGAATAAAATTTATTCCAGCGACCTCAGAAGAGCCTTTTTTACATGGATCACTACATTAATACCTTTCCCCACTTTATGCATTGCGGGCACGTTTAATTAATGCAAACCAGGCTATATATACAGTAAAACTAATTAATACAGATCATGCTATACATAACCTTACATATCGGGCATTCTACATACCTTGTTGTCGTTACGGCATTTTGTTTCTATCTCTCTCACAGTGTTTCAACTGTTTTTCGGTATGAGCATATGGTTTGAATGTCTGGCAAGTCATCCTTATATACGTCAATACCTGAAACATGTGGATTCTTCCCACCAATTGGTGTTCCTGAGTGACTAATTACTTGCATATCAGCTGTGCAGCTACTCCATTCGCCAATTATGCGGCGACAGTGGGGTATAATTTGATTCTCCACTTGGGCGTTGCCTATTTGCCCTACCTTCGGGGAGAGGGTCTGTATTGTGTTTTGTTATGAGTAACTGCAACTGCTATATATGGAGACAAGTATAGTTTGGATTCATGTCCCCCGTGGATTGTGTGTGACAGGTAGAGTATTTGGTTCAACATGTGGGTGTACCTGTCATCCCGACATCTGTTAATGGAGTATTGCAATCAATACCTGTAACATGGCTGTTTGTTCCATTATACAATGCCTGCAATATTGCATGTCGCCTTTAATTGTGTCTCTCACATGGTATGTTGAGGGTTCTGCAGATGTAATTGCCTGACTGGATGTTTGTGCTGCTATTACAGTTTGTATTGCTTCAGTTTCTAGTGTGGGGGATGTCGGTGGTTGTACGTAACATATACGGTTTGTGGGCCTTGCATTTCTACATAATCCGTATATATGTGTGTGGGCTCCGTCCCTGATTAGAGAGCTAACAGTTAGTAGACTTATGTTACGGGATTGTACATTGGGCCATTGTTAATTGGTTTCTATATCGTCTGCAGGTGAGCTTGCTACTTGTATACCTCCGTAATTGCAGCGATATATCAGGGGATATGTGTAGGTGACAGCTATCCCTTGTATTTCTGTCCCAGATATTTGCAGTCATTGTGGTTGTGTTGTTAAAAGAGCCTGTTTGCCATGGGTTGCCACCTTATCATATAGTCATTGTTGGACACTTGCGGGACACAAAAGCAGTGTTTACAGGCCAACACATAGCCACGGTCAGTACACAGGTAGCACATACTTTTATCCTCACTACATACCTATTATTGTGACTTTGGATACTTATCATATTGCATGTAACATTTAAGTTTCTTACATACAGGCATAACTATTAAATACGACTGTTACATTATATATGGGACATATTTATGTCCTACCATCTCAGACATTTGCCCATTGTACTGTTTTATGTCAGGACATGCCTGCCCAGGGTGGGGATGTCCCTCCTACTGTGGTACAGGTAGTAACCGTATGCCTATGGCTAGCAATACCCACACCTACCACACTGGTCTGCCTCTGACTTGGGACACACACACATTACAGTCATGCAGAAACACACACGGCACCCTCAACACACACTTACACAGACTACGGCACTCACAGACACAGTTGAACACAGTACCTACATGGACAGCGACACCGTCAGTGGTGACTAACTGTCCCTTCATACCATCATACTATTACTCACGGATGTACTGTTCCGGTACTGTGTTCTATCGGTCTTTCAGCCTCGTGGTTATGCATGTCGGTATGTTACACATTCCATGGTTGGCGGTATCCTATTTATTTGTACCTCCAAGATGTTATGAATGTTATTGAATTATCTATCATATTTGCAGATATCGCTGAATCCATCTATATCAACATATATCCCTCTATTGCCCTTTCTATCTGTATTATATATATGCATATCTATATATATATATATATATATATATATATATATATATATATATATCTGGCGGGGAACGTGACAGGCACACAGCACCACCATATGCTGTAAGACTCATGTACTGTTCAGGTGATGGCATTCCGTGTTGCACTGGCTATTGTGTTTACAATGTTTGAGGCCTGCCTATGTAGGAGTCACACATTGGGCCACCTATACATTACAATTTACAGGTGGTCATGTTTGTGTGCCATCCATTTTACTGTGTGTGCAGGTGGAGAGGTGTCAGTCCGTAGGGGCCTACACGGTCAGTGTATGTGCTATACGTTCCCTCTTTGCCAAGGCGTAGGCATATTGGGCATGCCTCCGTCTGCCTACTGAGGCTGGCACAGTGTGTTCATGGTCTGAATCCCTCTGTGCCTGTACTGGCCTTGGCAATTGCGGTGGGCTATGAGGGCCTTCACCATTTTGTCCCTGCTGCAGCTGCTTCCGCAGGATCATATTATGTAGCATGGCACATACTATGACGATGTGGCACACATGCCTGGAGAGTACTGCAAGGCTCCACCAGATGTATCCAAGCACTGGAACCATGATTTCAGCATCCCGAACACACGCTCTATGATGATTCTGGTTTGTGCGTGTGCCTCATTATGGCGTTCTTGCATGGGTGTGTGTGCATTTCTGATGTGAGTCATCATCCACGGCTCCAGTGCATAGCTAGCATCCCCCACGAGATGGCCATGTGGGATGTCCCCCCTGACAAATACCTGATACAGCTGTGAGGCATGCCAGATATGGGAGTCATGGTAGCTTCCAGGGCTGCCAGCACACACACATCCATGATAATGCCCTGGGCATTGCACATGACCTGGCAGTTGATGGAGTGGAATCCCTTGCGGTTTATGTAGCGCATACCCTGCTCACCGGGTGGTGACTTGATTTGTATGTGCGTGCAGTCTATCACACCCAGTACCTCCGGGTATTGTGCCACACGGTGGAAGTGACGCATATTGCTGGCCAACTCCTCCTGAGTTCTGGGGAAGTATATCTGCTCATTGGCATGTGGTAACATGGCATCCAGGAACTGGTGTAGTACCCTGGATGCTGATGCCTGTGAGTTACCCATTATATATCCAGTTGGCCTTTGAAAGGTACCTGTGGCCAGTATTCGCAAGCTTACACATACCTTCGTGTCCACTGGTATGGGTTGCCCTCTCTTGTTTCTGGTTCTCAGGCATGGCCGGCACAGCTCCACTATTTGCTGTAAGATGTCCCTGTCCATCCTGTAATGCTCTACTATCTCCAGGTCATGTAGCCCCTGGTAGGTTACCCTTGGTATGAACACTCTCCTTCTCCTCCGAGGCCTGCGGTGGTTGTCGGCATCATCCTCCACAACACCATCAGTCTCTACCACATGCTGATGAATCACAGCTATGGCAGCTCACAACATGTACATTTTAAAAGTTCCCCGTGTATTTACACCTATGGTGCGGTGTTTGGGAATACACAGGTGTGTGTTGGGTGCTTACACACTTTATACTATTGTGCTGTGAACACCAATGATGTCATGGGGTGTGTATGTACGTTCGTAGCTACAGGTTATGTTATTAGTTTTACTGCTGGAACTACTATAGTGGTGCCTTTGGTGTTGAATTACATTTGCCTGCCGTGGATTACCTCTTGACCTTCCCTTTACATTTCTGCATGTTGCACCTACCATTTTCTGGCGTGCATCCTGCAGCCTACTTTCATTTGTGCTTTCCTGGACCTGGCGTATCTTGCGTTATGTGTGCTACTGCCGGTCTGCTGTCGGTATGCTTTGCTCTGCTGTGTCAAGTCTCCTATCTTTGCAATCCAATACCTCCCCTCCTTTCTTTGCATTCACATGCCTCCCCTATCCTGTTTTGCAGGTTTCTGCAAGTGGACTTGTCAGCTGCCGTCGATTGGCCTTCGTGGGTTGATTGGTGTTGATTGCTCATTAGTACTCCAATTATCCTACTTCCGCATTTCCTTTCCTTCCCCTGACCTTCCTGTTTCTGCTATTGTTTGCGGCGCGTGCGTCCGATTACTGGGTTTCAGGCATGTTTTCATCCTCGTACACATGCGCTTTTGGCCATCATGTGTGCTCTCAGCTAAACGATTCCTCCCCACCCCTATCCTGCAATATTGCTTAGCAACAGACAGGCCAGATTTGCAATGCTCCAATGTGCTTAGTGCTAGAGTGGCACACCCCTCTGCTGATGTCATGTATCTCCTCTGAGCCACTCCTCAGTGTTATATTGCTGCGCCGTATGGTACAACCTTCCTCCGGCGGGACATTTGCGATTCAGTATTATCTGCCTCATTTGCATGGCATTGACTACTAATTCATAGTTACCTCGCCGAACACTATCACAAGCCCTTAGCAACCCTTGCACCTTGGTTGTGGTGTTCCATGCCTACCATTGTGTGTTATGCTGTAAACCTGATTTCTATTACGTTGCGATTTTATGACATTTTTATATTATTTCTTTATGTTACAGCTTCTGCACACATGCCCTGCGGTTCTGCTGTGCGTTACTGTGGACATGACATTAAATGTTGTTATTTATGTGTTGTGCATCTTTTCTTATGCCATTGGCTGTGTATTTCGCCATTGGCATATGTTCACGTTGTGATACCTGGGTCTGGCCCTCTTCCATAGCTCCGATGTTATGTTTGGGAAAATGTAAACTGTGTTTTTTGGTTTACATTTCTGTGGGCTTACGCTACGCCTGCACCACTTCATGAATCGCTATATGCCTTCATTTGCATGGTGCAACACTGCACATGGGGTGATTTGCATACCTGCTCCAGGGGCTGCGCAGATCTGGCGTACGCCGGTAGTGCACGTGGAATTAGATCGTACCTGAATCGCTCGGCGGCCATATTTGGCATTATAATGCCTACGCTATGCGTGCGCCTGGCGCAAGCTTCATGAATCCCGGGGTATATTTTGGTCTGGTCAGTGTAAGTGTATGTTATTGGGTGCTCCTTAGGAAATAGTTGTATTCGTTGATTTGGAAAAGATGTTTGAGTGGTGGGCATTATCCAAATCTAAGAATTTTGAAAGTTAGTACATTAAGAAGAAAGGTGGCTCTGGTAGTTGTTGGTAACCAGCTATCCCTTTACTAGTATGTGAAAGTATACACAAGAACCAAAATGAAACATTTCCCCCACTGATCCCTTCAATAATCTGTCCGTGTATGCACAAGCACTCCACTGATTGCAAAATTAAACATTTCTCCCAAATGGCCACGTCAATACTATGTCCATGTATGTAGATGCACTAAAATACAACAAAAAAGTTGTTTAAGTTACATCAATAACTGCACCTCCTTTTAAAATGTACATATTCCTTTTTTTCCCTTCCCCTCGCTACTCTAAATTGTCATGGTAAATCACTGCTTACTGGCATAAGTTCAGGGCCATTTACACATTTAATGTGCAAATGAGGTAATTCTAGATTCAGCTCTGTGAACACTACAGATGCACAAATGTGTAATACCACTTCTATGTGTATTAGATGCCCTCTTTCACTTATGCATTATGCATGTTAGGCTTTTGTGGTGGGGAGGCATGTTTAACAAAATGCCTCAGCATTCTCATAGTGATCCTGAAAGATTGTGGTTTGCATAACCATGTAGCACCCCTCTTCGTGGATTACAGCAGTGAAAATGAGAAACTCCAGGTTATGAATACTGGTGTTAGACTTTGGTATGACAACAGTTTTGACCAAAACCATTCTTACAACTGGAGAGAGAAGGTGAAAGAGTGAGAGAAAATAACATTGTTTTAGCTGCAGTGAGACTTTTGTTGCAATTTTGTCAGCATGTATGTTGAAGTTCAGTAGGGGATCAAGAGTTACTCTAAGATATCTTTGTTGCTTAACATTTGGAATACTCTTCTTCTAGCTTTTCCAGGTTAGGGGTTGCCACAGTGGATCATCTGTCTGCACATGATTGGCAGTGGAGTTTCACAGTGTCAAGTTGTCAGCCTGTAAACCAACCTTCCACAGGAGGCACATACACACTTAGGGCCTATTTAGAGTGTCCAATCCACCAACTGCATGTCTTTGGGAGGAAATCAGAACACCCGGAGAAAACCCGCACGACGGGCATGCAAACTCTGCACAGAAGGCACCCCACCCGAGAATCGAACCAGAGAACCTCTTGCTGTGAGGTGGCAAATCTAACAACTGCACCACTCTGGCCGCCCTTAATATTAACATTTGGAATACTATTCCATATTAAATCTTTTATGTGAAAGGAATAACAGATATAAAACCAGTTTCTTTGCTGTGGAGAACAGCATGGTATTTGTTTTGGCACTGTTAATTTGTTTACCAGAACATATTTGTTTTTGTAATGTTAATTTGGCATTTATTAATGTGTAGCTAGAGACAAGGGATAATGAATTGACTCTTTGTCTTCTGTTGTATTAATTTTTGTGGAGAACAGCATGATATTTGTTTTGGTACTGTTAATTTGGTGTTTACCGGAACATGATATTTGCTTTCGTAATGTTAATTTGGCATTTATTAATGTGTAGCTAGAAACAAGGGATAATTAATTGACTCTTTGTCTTCTATTGTATTAATTTTTGTGAGTTTCTGTGTACATAATAAGTTTTAGATTGGGCAATTCATGAGTGATGTCATTCAAAAATAATGTGAACAGTAGAGGTCCTAGGACTGAGCCTTGGGGGACTCCCACGTTTAGTGTACTAGTATCAGATAATATGTTGTTAATGAATACTTATAATGGTCGATTGAGCAAGTATGAAATCTTCACCAAAATTTTTGAAGTCTATAAAATAAGAGGCTATAGTTTAATGACCCAAAAGCACAAGTCATATCTACAAATACACCTGTTGTGATGTAGTTAGATAAATACTGTCTAATGCTGACAGTAGTGCCGTTTGAGTACTGAAGGCATTTCTAAAGTCATGTTGTTGGTCACACAGGAGTCCGTATCTATTTATGTACTTAAACATCTGTTAATAAATTAGTTTTTTAAAGATTTTAGTAATGGGGTGGAGATCAGAAATTGGTCTATAGTCTTTAAATTGAGATACAGAGAGTGCACTATGATGACTGAGTGTTTGAAAATGGACAGGAGTGTACCTATGGTCACTGAGAGATTAAAATATTTGTTTTGCAATTTTTGATGTAGATAGTTGAAGGAATCTGGGATTTAGTCTGCTGAATTTTGCCCTTGCTCCATTTTCTGTAGGAAATAAATCTGTCTAGTTTTCAGTTATACTGTAGCTGAGAAGTGAAAAGTAACAACATAATCTGAAGGGATAGAGATTCGGAGAAGAAGTAATGTTTGGTAGAGGATGACCAGGGAATATATTAGTAATATCATGTATGGTAGACAGGAGGTAGTTTATGCAGTTGCTAGCAAAAGAGTTAGGGGTGTCTAATTAATTGTTGGCTTTTATGAGTTTATCTGAAGTGTCACCTATTAGGGATTTTATTGCTTTCCAGAAGATTTTAGGTTTGGAGAAGAGCAATTTCCTTTGATGAGATATATGGCTTTTTTACTATTAGTGAGTACTCTAGTTTAGTTTTTTATTATAAGGTATAGTTTTGCACTTTTAGTGTATGCTCAAGTTGACATTTTTTTGTGAGTTATTGTTTTACACTATTAGTGAGCATTCTAGTTGAGGTTTTTATTGTGAGGTATTATTTTATACTATTAGTGAGTACTCTAGTTGAGGTTTTTATTGTGAAGTATTGTTTTATACTATTAGTGAGTACTCTAGTTGACATTTTTATTGTGAGGTATTGTTTTACACTATTAGTAAGTACTCTAGTTACAGTGGTGGCTGGTGACTTCAAATCAAACAGGGAGGGCTGCAGGAGACAGCTGAATGGGTGGAGCCAACATGATGGGGTGTGGTCAACTAGAAAGGGGTGGAGCTATACTCAAAACCACAAAAACTGGGACTTTAATTAAATACGCTTCCCTATGAGAGTCCAATCAAGACAAAATGAAGTGTAGAAGAAAAAAATATTTCAGTGCATTGGCTACATGACAGCTTACTTAATATCTAGACGGAAACAAAAAGGTTGTGAGGCATGAAAAAATAAATTACTTTTTAAATACATTACTGGAATGCCAGTCAAAATCAAGTATAAAAAAAAAACAAGCAGCAGTCCACTCAAATCACTTATCCTTGCACTGCAGTTCTAATTATAATTTATATTCAGCTTTATAAAACTATCAAGTAACACACTGAAAGTAGCAATCTCTGTGATACCCCCACTTGTAAAAATGTTTCTTATCTAAAAAAGACCTGCTGCCTGACAACTATCAAAAGCCAAAAACATAGCATCAATGGGGCCAGATGGTGTCCCAGGCTGCGTCTTGCACGAACTGCAGAACGAACTAACCCCCCACCTAAACACGCTGTTCAAACGCAGCCTCTCCACTGGCTACATGCCCATAGAATGGCGCACAGCAATGGTTATTCCGCTCCACAAAGGAGGAGCCACAACTGACTCTGGTAACTATCGCCCAATAAGCCTGACTAGCCTGGTCTGCAAGGCTATGGAGCTCATCATCATGGAACTCATTAACAAAGACATTGGGATCCTCCAAACACTTGACCTGACCCAGTTCAGCTTTGTTAAGGGCAGATCATGCCTACTAAACCTGGTTGACTTCTTCGAGACAGTTACCAAGGCCATAGATGAGGGAAAGGTGGTTCACACAGCCTACCTTGATCTCGCCAAGGCGTTCAACACCATTACTCACTCGGGTATTATAGAAAAACTCACCAGCCTGAACATAAACCTCTATGTCGCAAGATGGGTTGCCAACTGGCTTACAGACAGAACTCACACAGTAAGAATAGCGGGCTCCAGGTCTGACTCTAAACCAGTCACAATTGGCATCCTGCAAGGCTCAGTTCTGGGACCCCTACTGTTCGGCATATATTTCTCAGAAGTACAGGCAAACAAAGGATGACTATGGCTAACCAAGTTCGCTGATGACTGCAAACTGGGAGCCATAATTGACTCTCCGGCTGACACGGACATCCTCCAAGAAGGCCTTACTGAGACAGATACCTGGTGTCAAAGTCATGGCCTCAAGCTAAATGCCAAAAAATGCATTGTCATCCCATTTGGGATAAAGAAAACACCCACAAATTACCACATTGGCAGCAGCCCCCTTAATACAGAAGAGGTAATAAGAGATCTGGGGACCCAGGTAGATAGTAATCTCTCCTTTGACAATCATATTGCCAAAGTAGTTAGGAAATCCTTCTATGTGGCCCATCTAATTACTAAGGGGTTCGCATCAAGAAATAAAGAGGTTATAGTGCCCCTCTACTCGTCACTCATCAGACTCATCATAGAGTACAATGCCCCATTTGGAATGTACCTCACAAGACACTTCCAACAGCTTGAAAGACCAGAAAAGCACCTCACCAAGAGGATTACTGGCCTCAAACATATGCCCTATGCAGCCCGAATGAAAAAACTCCGGCTGTACTCAGTGGCATATCGCTTATTCAGAGGTGATCTCTGCCTGACTTACAAAGCCATGTCCAACTCAGAAATGATGGACATGCTCCACCTAAAGAAATCCAAGTCACTGCGAGCCACGCGCTCTAGTGAGCTAAACCTCACCACAACAATAAATAAAACATGCTGGAGGGATAGATTCCTGTCACAGAGACTCCCCATGCTTTGGAACAAAATTCCTAACTACATTAGGCAGAGCCCCTCACTAACACTCTTCAAGAGAGGTCTTGACGAGTGGATGGGTAACAGAAAGTACACCCCTGGGATCACTTCATTGGCTCTGCTTGACAGAGGCTCAGTTAATTAATCAATGGGGTGGTGAAAGCCGACACACTCTGACTGGGTTTTTAAATGCCCTCGGGCAGATAGCCTAGTACCTACCTATGAACCTATGAACCTATGCTTCATGGGGAAAACATGATCAAAGTAAAAAATAAACAACAAACAAGAAACAAGCTCAAGAAAAATTGCTTAAAGGATTACTGCATAGGTTATGGACTACACAAAATAGATTGGCATTCTGTTTAGTTTACAGGTAAATCCTGCAAAGATGACTGCAAGTCTCCAACAAATGTATTGAGCTTCTGAAAATGCTGTCATATGCATTTCAATACCTAAGGCTTATACACTATCTAGTTATGTAAATATTCTCTGCATGGCAACAACAAAAAGGCTTTCAGTGTTGGTAATTCTTTAACAGTATGCTTATTAAAGCTTACTTGCATCTTACAGTTTCAGACAAGCTTGACTGATGGTCATTAAACCATTGCTACTTAAACACAGAGCAATAGGCACTGCAGCAACATGCATTTTTTGAATAAGAAGAAGCATAAATCAACAGTATAAAAATATGATAGAAAACCAGAACATTCTGCAAAATCAAGGACAGATGAAAAGCCACTATAGTACTTGTGTCTATCTTGGATGGGGGGATACTCTGCACACTTGCACTGCATAACTACTCCTTGCCTTGCTTGAACACATCTAGAGTCACTATGTGGGGGAGTGGGGTGCTACAAGTATGTCACAATTTGAAATGTTTTTGGCTGACGGTGATGACCCTGCCATATTTGTCATACCTCTCAGCCACAGAGCAAGAAATCTGGACAAAGCCATAAACAGAAGTGGGACAAAGGCCCAAAAATAAGGATAATTTTTAAATATTGCTCTTACAAACATAGAAAGATAATAGAATAGTAAGTCTTGCATTAGTAAAATTTTCTGAAGGGTATGAAATCTGAAACTCAAATGTCTGCCATTATTTTCTAACTTCAATCTATAATGATTTTCCACTAATTTTCCAGAAATCCACAATTTTATAAAAATCAGACCAAAAATGTGATGCAAAAATATAAAATAGCCACACAATACAGCTGGGAACCTGTCAAAGAAGGGACACTTTTTAACATTAGTACTGTTAACTTGAGTAGCTAACAAAATAAAAGAATCTGCATGCATTTCTGAAATTAAAAATAATCGATAACTCTGAGCATTATAATTATTTATTAATTGTAAATTCTCCACATTTTCTTCCAAATTTGCCATTTTGTGGGGGGATTATTAGAGGGAGATCAACATTTTGAGCCAAAATTGGGGACAGCTGAGAGGTTTGGATATACCTAATTCTATAAAGCAATTTATTTGCATGTACCTCTCAACCTCTTAATGCATGAAATCTGGACAAGGCCAACTATATTGGGGAAACATACAAATAGTACTAAAAATTGCTCTTGTATAAACTTAGACAGTTGACAGAATAACAGGTCTTTCTTTAGCATGCATTTTTCTGAAGAGTATGAAGTCTGAAGCTCAATGTCTGTCATTATTTAGTGACTTCATTTCTAAATGATTTGCCAGAAAACCACACATTTTATGAGGAACAAACCAAAAATAAGAAGCAAAAGTCTATTCATTCTGCAAAAATCTGGACAGTTAAGAGGTATAGTTCATCTGGGGCTGTCTGAGTTTGCCACCCTTCCCCCCTCACAAAATCATGGTCGAATGTGGCCTCCCCTTGCAGCTATTCTAATGTCCCATTACTTGACTATTTCACCCCATTTACCATAAACACTGTAATGTGCATACTGCTTTACTTCTATGATGATTTGGATTTCATTTAAACACTTTATTTTACATTTTAGAGCACAAACACTAATAGACATCTGCTAAACAAAGCAATGCAGTCTCACAATGAAAATACACTTAGCATTAAAACGTCTCTGCCCTTGAAACTCACATTCATTAAAACAGCATTGAAACTCACATTCAAAGAAAATATACCTGGCCAGTGGCAGATAAAGATTAACTTTGAGCTGTTTTCAAATCATAGGCCCCTTGCACAGGAAACATACATGTGTTCTTTGATACACCTTCCTGATTGCATTAAATTATATCCCTTGTATAATACAGTACAGTTGTTAAAGGGTGTTTTAAATTTATTGTTTTGGACATTTTTCCAGTAAACAATGAAGCAAAATGCATGCACCAATAATGACAAAACTGCCCAGTTGAGAACATCCAATCATAAATGTCTACTCAAACGTCTACAATCCACCAGTATCAGTAAATATGCACAATCTCTGCAGAAGTAAAAGTCATCTTTAAATAATTCCACAGTAAAGAGATCTGTAACTAATGAAGAGGTTGCTACTAGCAAACAACTTTATATTTCATTGTTTCATCTACAAATAAACCTTGAGGAATAAATTGCCTATGTTATATTAAAAAATGATAAGCTAGTACTATTGCAATAGGGAACAGATGGCAAACTGATAACATGTTCATTGTTACTAGGTATCTTTAACAAAGAGGACATTCTCAGGGCTGCAGCATCCACCCCCTTTAAAAGTACAATACAGTACTGTATCAGCAATGTATCTATATACTGTGGGAGTAAAACCCACAGCCTTCTGCATCAAAAGCAAGTATACTACCTGTTGTGCTATTAAATATGCAAGCAGACTCAGCATAAGCAGCACTAAACTTCTTTTCAAGCTCTCAGCTCCTTGAAAATCCATTCGGCACTCAACTGTATCTCTTAACTTTGAAGCACAAGAAATCTGGAAAAAAGCCAGAATGTATTGGTTGTGGGGGACAAAAGCCCCAAAACTAAATATTGCTTGTATAATCTTGGAAAGTTGCTAGAATAAAATGCTGTGTTATCAACATGCATTTCACTACCAAGACTTGAACTCAGGACCCTGTGCACTACAGTCAGAGCAACATACTACTATGCCAAATCCGCTGTTTTGTGAAAAACAGGTAGGCTGAAACTTAAATGGCTATAATTTAGTGAATTCAGTTCTCACCATACTCTCAATCACTTAACACAAAACATCTAGACAAAGGCACTAATGGGGGAATACAGCCCCCAAACATATTCAGTGAATTCAGTTCTCACCATAGTTCTCAACTTCTTAGCACAAAAAAACTGGACAAAGCAAATAAGGGGCGATACAGCCCCAAAACCGGGACACATTTCACATATTGATCTTATAAACAGAAAATTGCTAGAATAAAAGTTTTTTTGTTACCATGTACTTTCTGAAGAATATGAAGTCTGAAATTCAAATGCCTGTCATTATTTAGTGAATTAAAAAATCCAGAAAAAAACACAGATTTTTATGAGGAACAGAACAAAACAAAAATATGAGGCAAAAATTTCACTAGTGGTTGTGGGTAGGGAATTCAAACTCTTTCTACCTGCTTCCCAAGGTACAGGGCTTGAGTCTAGCCATCAGGGATATTTCCTGAGTTTTCTCTAGCCACCAGGTATATTTAACTGGGGCATTACAAAGACACATACACACACACACACTCACCATTCCATCAGAGCACTATTCCTGCTTCAAAAGACACATACACACCATTCCATCAGAGCACTATTCCTGCTTCAAAAGACACACACACACACACACACACACACACACACACACACACACACACACACACACACACACACACACACACACACACACACACACACACACACCATTCCATCAGAGCACTATTCCTGCTTCAAAAGACACACACACACACACACACACACACACACACACACACACACACACACACACACACACACACACACACACACACACCATTCCATCAGAGCACTATTCCTGCTTCAAAAGACACATACACACCATTCCATCAGAGCACTATTCCTGCTTCAAAAGGCACATACACTCTATTCCATCAGAACACTATTCCTGCTTCAAAAGACACACACACACACACACACACACACACACACACACACACACACACACACACACACACACGCACACACACACACACACACACACACACACACACACACACACACACACACACACACACACACCCAGCAAAAGTCTGTCCAAGCTGTTTCAAAAGTCCATCCAAGCTGTTAAGTATCCTACCTGAGTATGTATTCCATCAGATCACTATTCCTGCTTCAAAAGTCCATCCATCCATCAGCACTAGAAAGCCTGCGAGAGGAACAAGCTCCGATCCCCTTCCAGTCTATGCAGTTGTAACTGTATAGACTTCTGGGATCTTTGCTGTTGCAGACTGTCTTCCTAATCTGGGCTGTCTCACCAGCAGTCCAGATTCTGTGCGCATGCTCTGGACTGGTTCAGCAGCAGACTCGGGACATGCCAATAGTGTGCATGCATGAGTCTGGGACTCACGTTTCTTGTTTTATTTATTTTTTCTTTGTTGTTTTTGTTGTTTCTTTCTTTTGTACAGCTGGGGGGGGCTGCCCAATAGCATGAGCTGCCCCTGTCTTGTTGACATATTTATTGTGAGATATTGTTTTACGGTATTAGTGAGTACTCTAGTTGAAGTTTTTATTGTGAGGTATTGGGGGTTGAGGCTTAGGTTGGTGTGATTCCTTTTCTATACTTTCCATGACTTTTTTCCTTTCCTTAATCTTTCTTTTAATTTCATTTGTGAACCATGGACATTTTTTACCCCTAAGGTACCTTTTTTACAGGAAAGATTATTTCTTGTATAACTGAGAATGTGTTGATGAAGAAATGGAGTGCATCTGTGGAATTAGTAAGAGAGTACAATGTGGTTCAGATTATGTTACTAAGGTAGCTGTCAATTAATTACTGCTTATTTTGAGGAGAGATTTACCCATAGGCAGTACTGGAGGAATATTTTTTTGTTTTAAATGACCATGTGGAAAGTAGTAGATAGTGGTTACTGATGGAATTGGGAGCTATATTTATAGTTACATATTTTTGCTTTATGTTTTTTATTATAAGGTCAGATGCTGAGTTTTCTGTTTCTAGTTGGAAATCCGACATTACTATATATTACACTTTGTTCCTGAGGCTTAACAGAAAGTACTTTTTAAAATCTGCAAGTCTTTGTTTCTGTGGACATACATATAATTGTTTTTATCCATGTGTGAAATTTTGCCTTTACAGAGATATAAATTATTGTCTCCGTGACTGAGAATCACTGTCGCTGATTGCATTGCTCTCTCTGATATATCACTCTCAGATGATCACAAGTAGACTGTCAACGTATCTTCAGCTGCCTGAATTGACAAACATGAAATAAGTAAACTGTTATTGTATCACAACATAGCTTAGTTTTGTCCAAACATTTCAGCTTGTAACCAGAATAAGTTAAGTACTGAAGCATTTAGCTCATACAGTGAATGTCTCAAGCCCAATTCCTTGAATGCACTCTCAGTAATGCACTCAGAGTAATGATATTGCAGTTATCCCTGGTAATTACCTTGAAAGTTACAAATATGCAATTTATATACATGGTTCCATTTCAGTGATTTTATACTACCAAAACTACTAAGTTCTTGCATTCAGTGAAACAGTACTGCACATAGTCTCAGCACACATATTAACAGCATTCACAAACAGTTCAGTTTCTGATTTGGGTGGGTCAGGTAAGAAATTATACACATTAAAGTTTATACAGCCTTAACAACTCAACAGATAGCATGCTCACTATTGGTGCTGGAAGGTCAAAAGCCTGTGACTGCATTACCACACCAGGAGGTTGGATTACTTTTGAAATACTAACACAACAGTGCAGCATAAGAAGGGGTGCTGCAGTCCTGAGTGTGAATTCCTTTGGAGGGGACATTAAACCAAGGCCCCATCTGTCTGAGCTTGTGGTAGCTCAGGTGATGCAAAATATCCCATGGCACTTATTGTAAAGACTGTGAGAGCTTTATTTATTTATATCACATCATAATTCAATATTACACATTATTTACGTTGTTTTCTTTTATTTAGCATAACATATTTTTCTTACATTTTGATATCCATCCAACAAAATAAACATGTTTCTCTTTTTTTTTACTATAATTCACCCTCCCCACATTTTTCTCCACAACCATAACCCAATTCTTCTTAAACAAGTGTACAATCCATATTTGTTATACAATAATTGTAGACACCTACATTGCCATACATTCCACATTGCCCCCATAAAAATACACTCCATTATTTTCTTTTTGCATATTTGTGATATTGTTATACTCTTCAAATAACATGTCCATGTTTATTACCTGAAAACATTTATATGTGTATTCCTCTTAAAAATTTTCCTAACATTTCATCCTCCTATACGCTACTAAAGCATGCTGCATTGTTTACTCTTTATTGCAAATGTTACATAGTCTTTCAATTAGAACTGCTGATATTGAAGAAATGGACATAAGAAATTAATGTGAATAATGCTGTCAATGCTTTACATGTAAGTAAAAAATATATCATAACAGAAATGCTTGGAATGGGACATGGGAGGGTTGTGTTAATTGTAAAAGAAGATATTGCTTATATACCCAAATGTAATTAATGCTGTTTGACAAAAGGGAAGAATGATAGTTTGTCTTATTTTTCTCATTACAGGCAATTTGCCCAGCATTTAACTCCACAGAAAATCACTCCTTTCTTCCAATTATTTAAATCTTTTCTGCCTCCCTTTTATAAATGTATTTTCTCCTCTACAAAATGTTCCCAGACCTAAACATAGATAAATGTCTCCATTATTTCTTCATACCAACATGTTTTCATCCCTTAAACTCCTATCCTCAATCCTCATACCCTCATTTTACATAGAGTACTTTGTTTTTTCCTATCTGAATACTTAACCGCTGTGTCTCATACATATTCCATAAAATTCCTCCTTATATAACTTGTGTCCATTATTCCATCTTCAGCAGCATCCAAAACAGATTTGAAGATGAAGTGAAAAAAAAAAAAAAACACTGAAATGACTAGTCTCAATTCTCCTTCCATCGTGTCATAACACTACTCGTTTGATCAAGTTTAGTTTTGAATACCATTTAACTCCAAATACTATCTCTAGTTAGTGTTCTTTACAAGTTGGAAAATGATATCCCTCCATAATAACTTGACTTTCTGAATATGTATGTATGAAGCATTTATACCCTTTCTTAAAGGACATGAGTAAAGCTTTCCACATCACAGTACTACTTCTAAATTCTTTAAAACCTCTTCCCACCACTTCATTCTAACTTCCTGCTGCCCAAACCTCATATTTGATATACTTGTCTCCTGATTACTAAAATATGTCCACCTTTTTTGGACACACACACCAAATATTTGCTTTTTTCTTTACTTAACTTTATTCCAACCTCCCTTAACATATTTTCCAGTACTGAAATGTTTTCCTTCATCCAGCCTTTATTGTTTCTGATAATCACCAAATTATTGGCATATGCCATAAACTAGGGTACCTCTACACCTCGCACTATCTCAGAACTTTACTTAATTACCTACTGCTTCCAACTATCACACATTCATAACTAAAGTAAATAACACTTCACTTACAGGACAACCTTGCTTCACAACTTTCTGCATTTTCAGTTTTCTCCTGCCAGTTCAATTGCTATTAGCCTATGCCATGTATAGTCATATACTGTTTTTAAAAATAATATTACTTTATCATGCATGTTATTACTCCTTAATACCTCCCACATTTCCTCATGTTTTACACTGCCAAATGCCTTCTGTACATTACACATTACTACCTTCCCACCCCCTCTTTTCTTATTATGGAGCCCACTACTTCCATTATTATCAACGATACATATTTAACTTGTTTTCCTTAGTGCCATATATTCCATTATATACTATTCATCCTATCAACCTAGATAGCCTCACTTATATAATTTTCATACAAATTTTATAGGCCATATTTCCTAATGTTATAGGTCTCAGTTCTTAAATATCTTATCTCTCTCTTTTCAACTTAAAAATAAGTTTTAGAACACCTTCACATACATCTTCATTTTCCAATCTCTCTTTACCATTCATTTGATGCATTCACTCTCTTTCCCTGATTTCTTATAAAAATCATACCCTAAGACATCCAGGCCTGGGGAGCTACTTTAATTAATTTTAATACCCTGTCTAACTCTTCTATTGTTATCGCATTCTCAAGTTCTTTATTTTCCTTGTCTGCTATTTTTGCCGCCTGATATCTCTTCCTTCTTCCTCCCTTTTCTCCATCTTACATTTCTTTCACATACCTCTCCATTAATTCTGAAATACCTTCCTGGCTCTCAACTATTTTCCTTTTCATTTTTCAAGTTTTTCATTTTCCTTCCTGATATTTTACACTTTTTCCTAACAAATGTGACACCTTTTCCTTTTTTCCTTGAGCCACTCACCTCTGTTTATACAGCAAGTCATTTATCTTTTCCATATTTCTGTTGTATATCTCTATTTCTTTTTGGACGATCCCACAAAATACCTCATACTATTTAATTACTTGCCTATGCTGTTGTTTTCTTAATCCCTTTACTGACATTTCTGCCATCATGAAATACCTTTTTAAATTTCTGCTGAAGTATCACCCACCACCATTCTGTTCAGTGCTTACAAAATGGCCTCACATGTCAGTGATCCTCTCATGACCTAGTTAGTTCTTTTTTTATTATATCTGTATCTACTATATTTCCTACCAATTTCTTAATCCCCTTCTCTTTTTATAACCTAATTTCTCTCTTCCACAATTTTTGCCCATACTGCCAAATGATCAGAAAGTCCACTTCTTGTTTTTCTTTCTTTCTTGTAACTCCTGTAACCCTTGCAATAATAATACATAATCCTTTTCTCTTCCACCACTTAACCTTTTATAAGTAAACTGCCTTTATTTGCTTAACTTTAACTTCTCTAATTTAATGACATTCCTATACATTCTTGTAACCTGTCCTATTTTCCTAACTTTGTTTACTTATGTTACATTTAAAATCTTCTTCTATTAATATAGTCATATTTACTGTCAGCTATTTGTAACTTCTTCTAACAGCTCTGTCCTATTTCCCATCATCTTATAAACATATACCAAATTAGCCTATGTACCCTTCCTCTGTCTCTCACATCTGCAACAGCTACACAACTTGGAGTAACTATTGTCAGATCTAGCAGTATAGAAACTCCTTTTGACAAAAGCACTACAATTCCTGAGCAAATATCATTACCTGGACTCCATATTACTTCCCCCATAGGGCCTTAATTTGATATTTTTGTGTCTATGATCCCAACCTCTCACATTCTTTAAATGCATAATTTCTGGATTTTAATTCCGTACACCATTAACACATTAATAATCTACTAACATCATTCTTAATCTGATTACAGTCACTGTCACAATACAAAAATGACCATTTCCTTTCTTTGCAGTTTTTCTCCTTCTCTTTTTATAAGCTAATTTCTCCTAATTTCATCTTTTTTTTATTCTAACTCTAGTGCCTGCTAAATTCACCCCTGCTTCCACCATGCTATCCCTACTTCCTCTATATCCTTTTGTAGCACTTCATATTTATTTATAGGAATGTCAAGTATTAGATCCCCTCTCTGCTCCTCCACTTCATGTTCTGCTCCCCTTCTGCCTTACTCAGCCTTTTTTCATATTCTTTATTATCACATCTTTCTCGTTCTCATTATTCAACTGCCTTCCTCATTTGCACTCCAAACCACAATATGCAGCTCTGTCTATTTTTGTACAGTTCTGTCCTGCTCTGATAATATTGGACAGTCAAACCAAAAATGGCCCATGTCATTTCATTTTCTGTACTTTATCCCACAAGTTTAGCTGAATTCCTCCTTTCCCCACTATGTACACATATTTTTTAATCCTAATGATTGTCTTCTCCACACAAAAAAAAATGTCCATCACCTCTATTTTGCATTTCCCCTTTGCCCGTCAACATTAATTAGACTTGGTGCATGTACAATATTTTCTTCTTTCACAGTTAATGCAGCCCATACGTCCCATGTCTCATTTCAAGCATTTCTGTCATCATATATCTTTATAAACTTCATATACAGCATGACAACATTGTTCGAAGTAGTGTCTTAAGTCCATTTTATTCAGTAACAGCAGTTTTTTAAATTACATAGAAAACGTTGTTTTTTTCATGTGTTAAGGTTTTTGCATAAAAAGCATAGTTCTTCAATAAAAGCTTTACCATCACACAGTCTTACATTTTTCTGCTAATGCATTGTTTTTAAATGTTATTTTACAAAATATTTATTTTCTTAAATGTCTCATAGCCCTAATGATTTTAACAGTAAAGCCTAAAGGCACAACAACAGTGTCCCAAACAAAATACCTGCTATAGAATGCCCATTCTTTAGCAAAACTATCCCAAACAAAATACCTGCTATAGAATGCCCATTCTTTAGCAAAACTATCCCAAACAAAATACCTGCTATAGAATGCCCATTCTTTAGCAAAACTATCACAATGTGTCTCCTCCTTCTCTTTTTGTCTGCACTGTTGCTAAGTAATTAAATGGCTACTCACAATTCATAGTCTGAGCATATGAATATCGCTTTTCAGTACTCCTCAACTACTGTTTCTCCCCAACCACAAGAAAACAAAATCGTTATAATCTATAAAGTTTTGTTGCACAGTCACTTCAGCAGTATCTCCACTAAAGTGGCATCCTGCTGCACTTTTCTGCATTGCCAGTATCACCAAAGGTAGTCTTGGTTTCAACATTAGCAGATTCCTGTGCACACTTGTCTACAATATTACTCTAGGAAAGCAACAATTAATCATCCAGTTCATCTTCCTCAATCAGCTGCAGCATTTTTTCAGTCTTCAATCTTTAGACTTCCTTCCTCCCTCATTACAATTTCAATTTTGTTAACTGTCATACCTGCACATTGCAAATTGACCAATCCTCTGACAACCCCCTCCTTCATGCTGCATTCAGCATTCTACTTAATCTCTCCTCAGGTTCAATCTTCCACCACCACCTAGAAAAAAAGAGTAGAAGTTCCTAAGTGACCCGTTCAAATTTCCCCTCCGCAGTATCAATATCAACTTGGAACTTTCCTGAAAAAAGTGTAAATTAATGAAATAAATAAACAGTTATTAGTTTCCATCAGTCATTTACAAAATAGTTATTTGCCCAGTTACACATTTTTCTTTGAAAGAGTAGATGTGCTATTCACTCATTTTATCCTCTTTATTAAGAGACGGATATGCCTTTATAACTTGTTGGTCACTGCACCTTTTTTAAAACACCTTTATTAAATTATCTTTTAAGACATAGATATGCATACATTAACAGAACAGAAAATAAACCACATTAACATGTTTTCATTTGCAAACATTATGCATTACATACATACTTTTTTTCTTTATATAATTCTCATTTAGTCCAAAATAAGATAAATTGCTTAATTTCTGTCTTTTGTTAAACCTCTCTTCTCCTCCTGAACATTATTTTGTTTATATTTTTCTCACAAATTCCACTTATTTCTATGTAATTTTCTTTTTCCATTTTATAAAGATCCAATTTCCAGTTCATTTATCTCTAAAATATTCAATAGTCTAATACAGTGGTTTAGCTTTTGATTTCCATTTTCTACTAATTACATTTTTTGCCAGCCAATAGAATTAAACTTAATAAGGCCTTAATATGTCTAAGGAATTCATATCATGTGTTCCAGCTCAAAGAATAATTTTCTTAGTTAAAGCCATTTGCTCCCAATATTCTGGATATTCTATAGGGAATTTCTAAAAATCTGCCAACTCATTGCACTCCCAAAAATGTGTTCCTAGTTACCTCTTTCTTCCCCCATCACACCTACAACATTTGCTGTCTACCAGAGGAAAAATTCTTTGTCTTCTTGGGGTATAAAAATACCTATACAAACACTTCCAAGCAAAAATCTTAAGCCTTCTGGACTTGTATACTTGGAAGGCATACACATGCCCTCCTATTTTCCCTTGTAAATTGTTTTTCTAGTTTTGCTTCCCAATCTTTCTAATTACCTCTGACTTATTTTTATACGTTCTGTGCACTAATTATCCCTTTTCTCACAGCAGCTTCCATTCTAGATTTGATAAAAAACTCTACCAGAGCAAGAAATAAGGAGAGAGTAGATTTTTGGATAACAATTCTTGAGGAGAATAACAACCATATAGAATATTATATTCATAAAGTATTCTAAGAACTAAGCCAACATAGGGAATTGAGAAAAGAGATTTTACCAATCAGAAGTACTGCAAGTAGGGGTATATAACATAGGCAAAAGCGGGATGGAATTTACTGGAGAAAACTGACAAAGGAACCAAGGTTATAAGAAGAAATAAGTAGAGATGTAAAGATAATATAGTGGGATGAGAACATGACAAAGAGGTCTGGACTGCAGGTTTGAAACAGTCTTCCTTACCTTGGACTGATATTGAAGTATAGGCACAAAGAAATGGATAGGGAAGTCCTAACTGAAAGACTTGGTGACAATACCTTGAAGAAAATAGAGATTATAGATCTAAGTACTTCTCAGTTTTGATCTGCAAAATAGTGTTTTTTGTGGCTCTACTTTTTAAATTATTCTCACATAATATGTTGTCTTAAAAGAATTCTAATGCAATGAACACCATGATTGTGCACCAAAACTGGGAAAATACAAACTTGTTAAGAACATCCCTAGTATGAGATTCAGTCTTAACAGAGCTTAGAAGTGCTTAACTAAAGCTTGTTAAGGACACATAAGTGCTATTAATATTGGGTCTCACTCTAGGGTATAAAAGTGGACAGGGCTGGCTGGGAAACAACTATAGCCTTTAAAAGCTGTTAGATCCTTTTGCTCTGACACACATAAAATGTGTGGAAGAAAAAAGTATATATATATATATATATATATATATATATATATATACATACATATACATATATATATATATATATATATATATATATATATATATATATATATATATATATATATATATATATCATCTTTTACAGCCATTAGTTTTGCAAATGGCCATTCATTTCTGCTTGTTGTCTGTCTGACAGCACTAAGTGCTTAACCAGCATTCGAATGTTTTAAAAGTTGGTACAATATTTCACGCTCCTATACTTTTTTTTCTGTAACTAGTAGTACATGGAATAAATAAAGCTCCATGCACTATAAGTAATTTTAAGTGGATCTCTAATCATAACCAGCTTTATGTCTTCTTGACATAGATGCTGAGATTCACCTCTTAATCTTCACTAGAGCATTTTAAAAATAAGTCTAATTCACTTACAACATTGACAGAACAGTGGATTTTGCAACACAAAATATATTATGAACAATAAGTATAAAATTTTAATATATGCCATTATTGACTGTAATCATTCATGATTTACAAGAGGCAATGCCAGAGACATTGTGCAAACTCAGGGATATGTAAGAGGTATGACGTGTGTGTGTGTGTATGTGTGTGTGTGTGTGTGTGTGTGTGTGTGTGTGTGTGTGTGTGTGTGTGTGTCTGTGTATGTGTGTGTTTGCATGTACATGTGTGCTGCATGTGTATATGTGCGTGGGGGTATGAATGAGGGAGATGTTAATGCCAGTGTGTTGCATAGGCCACAAGTAGTGATTACCTCAGCAAAGTGCATGTTAGTATATGTGGTAATTACTGAGTGATTCAAAGACATGAATATTAGCCATTAATGAGGTCTGTCCTCACTGGGGTTAATTTGTCTGTGAATTGCTGAATTCTACAATTTAGTTAAAGATCTATTTTTGCCACAACCTTACCACTCACAGCTAGCCCATTTCTGAGTCCTGGCCCTGTGTAGTACATATATTAGTTAGTAACACATTTAATTTTAATACATTGAGACTCTATGTTACAAAAAAAGGCAAGCAGCAGTGTTAGCTATCTTATTTTACATGCATATAATATAAATTGGTGGGTCAGAGCTTGCCACCATCCTGGCCACAGATTAAATAACAAAGTTTTGAGCCACAATAGTTATCACATTTCTTTAGTGTCTTTACAGCCTTTTTATTATTGTTGTTACTGATTATAATTTAATACTCTAGAAGCTTCACATACACTATCTTTACAACTACCAGATGCCACCTGGTGAAGAAAACTAATTGGAATTGCGAATGAAAGGCAAAGCTAAATGAATTCCATGACTGTCATGGACATTATTGATGAAGACTCCAAGGGCATGCCCTGTAAATTAAACTGGGCACCTTACTTCAGTGAATCATGAAAGCACTAACTGATAGTGCAGAATTAGAGACCTTGGGATATGCTAGCTGGTTAAACCTAGTTTCTAAATCAGCTTTGTCTGTGCAAGTGGACCAATCAAAGGCACATAGAAAGCAGGAGAAGAACAGCCTGTATTGATTAGTAACATCCACATGAGGTTTGGAAGGCTCAATAACAGATAAGGATGGAATGCATCTGACATTGACAGGAAAGAAAAAGCAGCTCAAAGTGGAAGCTATAGAATATGCAGCAATATGTAATTGTATTGTGATGATACAACAGCTGTATCTTTAAGGAGGTTACTAGTATTTGTCAGTATAACATTTCACTTCCTCATCAGATCACTAAAGCTGCCTCTTGAATTCAGGTCTATGTTAAAGGAAAACAAAGGGATATCAAATCAAATATCTCTACCTGATGTCTCTCTAAAATCCTGTTATGTGATATAGCCTCAAAAAAACATAACCGCAGCTTTAAAAAAAAATCCACTATTCTCTTTTACTGCTTAGGCTTCATACTTTTCCGTACTGTTTGACTTTCAGTTTTAAAACCAAGATGAAAACTGTCTAGTCGTCTCTTAAATAATGATGTCACATCTGCCATAGCTCTTGCTGAAGATCCTGGGAGGTTTCCTCCCCCAAAGTGACGTAAACACTGCCTTATTTGCATGCTGTACAGAATCCCTGTGATCCTCCCATATTGTGATGTCAACACTGCCTTTCCCAGCCCACTGTTAACCTAATAAATGGACTAGGTGCTGTGTGGAACTCCTTTTCTGTGTTAGCAAATCTGGTCAACTCTATTCATGTGAAGCACTTCTTCTTCACCAGCGTTTTGCTACTTCATAAGTAAGGTAAGTCTTATTACTTATTACTTCTTAATAGTGTATCCTAAATGTAATCTGTCCCTGTTTCTATGCCTCCCTAGCCCTTATATTGTGTCCTCCCAAGTTTTTAATTGCACATTAGTGGAGTTAATCTTTTTCTGTTTGTAAGGGTGCCACGTGCTTCCCTTTCGCAGCTGCATTTTTAGCTTAGCCTACTTATTTTCGTTTTGATCCAGGGTTTATATTTCCCTGGTTATGTTTAATGCTGGCGTCTTTTGTATTCTTGAGTCGGCCTGTGTTTCTGTGCTTGCTGCCTTTGGGTTTCCTTCTGAAGTAAGTGTATTGCTGCTTGTAGTAATTGTATTACTGTCTAGTGTTTTTAGTTGCTTGCTGGTGTTTTTTAAAAACTATGCTGTATTTGTAGCTATATTTGGTTTTCTTTAGTTGATGTCTTGTGCTTCACGATTGTGGTTGCTGGTGTGTTTTTTTTTAAAACCTTGCTGTATTTGTAGCTGTATTTGGTTTTCTTTAGTTTGTTGATGCCTCGTGCTTCGTGATTGCATGCTGCAGATGTTTTGTAATGTTTTCAGCTGTTTGTTTCTGTTGTTGAGCTTCGCATTTCGGTCTTGTCATGTTTTTTATTTTTTTTTTAATATTAGTAATCCGTTTTATTGGTTATGCTGCTGGGCTTGCTCCGTTTTATTTGTTATGCTACTGTGCTTGCTCCGTTTTAGTGTGTGTGCCATCAAACCTGCTACCTGCTTGAAACTTTGCCACAGCTGAATAATACCTTTTTTTCCCCCCGTTAGCTGGGTAATGAAATTATTTTAATGTGACGCTGGAGCCATTAGGCATAAAACTTATTTATTGAGTAATTCTGCAGCCTGTAAACATACTTATGAATAGTCAGCAAGAGAGTGGTAGTAGTCCATGGATGGTTTCTGCAGCTATACTTGTTTCATGCAACTAAGCTGTACATTTCTGGGTTCCCATGTAAGATTATTATAGCAGGTAAATATACAGTGATGTAGGCAATATAGAGGTTCAACATTTTGTCCATCAGTATGTGTCCATAGTTTAGAAGTAGCCTCAGACACTTCACAATGCTCAGTTACACATAGAGCGCAGGTTCTTGTAAAATTAATGTCACGGTTGCTATCATATTCTTTGAGCCTGCGTGTTGTTTTATTTTTAAATTAATGAAAAACGTAAGGGAAATAAGAGAGAAATAGAAGATAGATGGGAAAGGAAATGAGGAATTTTGCTGCTTGTACAAGCACAGCAGCTTAGTCATTGTAAAGCTGCTAAGCAGCATGCCTTGAGTGAGAGTTGCTGCCAATTCCTATTGAAATTATGGAATCAGCATGGCATATATTTTTTTGACTTTGTTATAAAGTTTGGTGGACAAAATACTATTTCTTTAGTCTGCAAAGTGATATTCTGCCTGTTAATATAACATTTTGTGAGTGAGTATAGCACACAAGCCACTGAGAAGCAAAGTCTGATAAAATCTCTAAGGCTGGTAAGCTTTTCTGATCTCAGTTTTCTGGTAGTGAAGTACATGCCTTGCAACCATTTTTTTTGTGGCCAGGGATAGCACTATCATGGTAGGGGCTCTGAGTGAGAAGAAATAAAATAGGAGGAGGAACTTGCTAAAAAATACAGGTAACATATGTAGTGCCTTCAGCTGGAGGCCTTCTAATGTCCATAGGATACAGCAAGGGGCAAGTGTGTGTGTGTGTGTGTGTGTGTGTGTGTGTGTGTGTGTGTGTGTGTGTGTGTGAATGCAAGCAAGCGGCAAGTGTGTGTGCGTGTGTGTGTGTATGTGACCTAAAAGCAAGGGGGCAAGTGTATGTGTGACCGCAAGCAAGGGGGCAATTGTGTGTGTGACACCGCAAGCAATGGGGCAATTGTGTGTTTGACCGCAAGCAAGGGGGCAATTGTGTGTGTGTGTTTGACCGCAAGCAAGGGGGCAATTGTGTGTGTGTGAGACTGAGAGCAAGGGGGCAATTGTGTGTGTGTGAGATTGCAAGCAAGGGGGCAATTGTGTGTGTGTGAGATTGCAAGCAAGGGGGCAATTGTGTGTGTGTGAGACTGCAAGCAAGGGGGCAATTGTGTGTGTGTGAGGCTGCAAGCAAGGGGGCAATTGTGTGTGTGTGAGACTGCAAGCAAGGGGGCAATTGTGTGCGTGTGAGACTGCAAGCAAGGGGGCAAGTGTGTGTGTGAGACTGCAAGCAAGGGGGCAAGTGTGTGTGTGAGACTGCAAGCAAGGGGGCAAGTGTGTGTGTGAGATTACAAGCAAGGGGGCAAGTGTATGTGTGAGACTGCAAGCAAGGGGGCAAGTGTGTGTGTGAGACTGCAAGCAAGGGGGCAAGTGTGTGAGACTGCAAACAAGGGGGAAAATGTGTGTGAGACTGCAAGCAAGGGCCAAGTGTGTGTGTGTGTGTGAGACTGCAAGCAAGGGGGAAATTTTGCCTCTTTCAAAATTTCTTGTGCTGTGAAGTTCATAGATACAACTGATTGAGTAGATTTTACAGGGAACAGAGAGATGCAGGGCTGCAACAATTATCAGTGCTGCTTATGTCTGCTTGCTTTGCTAATATCACAACAGGTTGTTTGCTTTTGATGCAGAAGGCTGTGGTTTCTACTCACATAGATGCATTTGTGAAACTGTACTGCATTGCAAATGGGGTGGATGATGCACTCCTTTCTGGTGAAGAAGATTGTCATCCATTCCCTACTGCAGTATTACCAGCTTATTGTTCTTGTGTAAGATAAGTAAATTATTCAAAAAGGGCAACTATGACATTATTTGTTTATGACATGACATAATTTTTGGCTAGCAGCAATTGCTTCATTAGTTACAGATCGCTTTAATGTGGAATTATTTACAGGACGTTTACTGCTTCAGAAATTGTGCGTATGTACTGATACTGGTGGACTGTAGAAGTCTGACTACAGTTGTGATGGAAATATTCAGAATTGGGCAGTATTGTCATTATTGGTGCATGCATTTTGTTGCACTGTTTTCAGGAAAAATGTTTGAAACAGTAAATATAAAACACCCACTAAAACTGGACTGCATTGTGCAAGGAATATAATTATATACAATTAGGAAGGTGTATTCAACATGTGCATTTCTCGTGTGCAAAGGGTCTGAGAATTTTAAAATATCACTAACTGAAAGTGAAACTTAGACTGCCACTGGCTACATGTGTTATCTTTGAATGTCTGTTTCATTGCTGTTGCAATGTCCAGATTCTGACTGCAAGCAAGGTCGAAGTGTGTGTGTCCGCAAGGGGGCAAGTGTGTGCATGTGTGTGTGACTGCAAGCAAGGGGGCAATAGTGTGCATGTGTGTGTGACTGCAAGCAAGGGGGCAATAGTGTGTGTGTGTGTGTGTGACTGCAAGCAAGGGAGCAAGAGTGTGTGACTGCAAGCAAGGGAGCAAGAGTGTGTGTGGGGGACTGCAAGCAAGGGGGCAAGAGTACGTGTGTGACTACAAGCAAGGGGGCAAGAGTGCGTGTGTGTGACTGCAAGCAAGGGGGAAAGAGTGTGTGTGTGTGTGACTGCAAGCAAAGGGGTAAGAGTGTGTGTGTGTGATTGCAAGCAAGGGGGCAAGAGTGTGTGTGACTGCAAGCAAGGCTTCTTATTTTTGGATTGTTAGTCTCAATTTTTGTGGTTTTCAGTCAAACTCTTTCGGAATAAAGTCACTAAATGAGACACTGAGTTTCTGCCTTCATAACCTTCAGAAAAATGCATGCTAAAGCAAGACCTGTTATTCGATCAGCTCTCTCAGTTTATACAAGATCAATTTTTTGTACTGTTTTGATGTCCCCCCACATATATTTTGCCTTGTCCAGATTTCCTGCATTAACAGGTTGCTAGGTTCATGCAAATAAATTGCTTTTTTAGAATTAGGCATATCCCAACCTCTCAACTGTCCCTGAACTTGGCTCAAAATGTTACTCTTCCCCTAATAATCCCTCCCCAGAAATTGCTATTTTGGAAGAAAACATGGAGGGTTTACCATTAACTGTAATAATCCAGTTAGGGATAACTTTCATTTCATAAATGCATGTTTTTTTTATGTTGTCAGATGCTCAAGTTAGTAGTACTAATATTAAAAGGAGCCCCTTCTTTGACAGGTTACCAGCTGTATTGTGTGGCTATTATCTTTTTGAATCAAATTTTTTTTTTTTTTTTTTTTTTTTTTGGGACAATTGCTGCCAAATCATCAGAGACTGAAGAATGAAATCAATGACAGACATTTAAGTTTCAGATTTCATACCCTTTTGAAAATTCATACTAATGCAAGACCTACTATTTCATAATCTTTCCTAATTTGATAGGAGCAATAATCCTACTTCTATTTATTTATTTATTTTATTTATTTATTTATATTTGTTGACCGGGAGTGTCAGACTGGACGTAGGTCTATTTTCAGCGTAGGCCCGGGGAGAAAAGCTCCACAGTAAAATAGACAGTAGTTACATTGGATTATAATGATTAACAATTTAACATAGCACTTACTTACAACATATTTACAGATGAAGAACATAGTACATCAATAGACAAATAGAATCTTTATCTGTGAGTACATAACAGACATTAACAAATGTTACAATGAGAAGTTCCTGCTGTATAATAAGTACTAGGCTTATGAGCATCTGAGCTTGCTATAATCAAGGTAGTTTGTGGAGTGGAAAGAAAGGTAGTGGTTGGATGGGGTGGATGATATTAGACTGGGAGTTGCAAGGGCATAGCCAGCATGTTTTTAGTTGCGCTTTTAATAAAGTTTTGAAGTGGGTGCATGATGGTACGGAGGTAATTGTGGGTGGGAGTGAGTTCCATAATTTGGCTATGGCGCAAGAGAATAGTGCTTCACCAGCAGAGTTATTGGCTTTAGTGATCTGCAAGTGATTTTTGTTGCTGGATCTTAGTGGTCTGGTGGTGCGATTAGGGTTGGAGTAGATCCTGGAGGGATGGGACATTTAGTGGATGGTTTACTAGTTTGTGGGCGAGTGAGAGTTGATACCACTGAAGCAGGTGAGGGAGTTCAAGCCAGCCCAGTTCAGCAAGTGAGAGACAGTGGTGACTACGGTAGGATGCCCCTGTGGTGAATTTGGCGATTTTTGTTGTAGCAGGTCTCTAGCTTGTTTAGACCACATTGCCTTAGGTTGTTATATATTGGAGAGGCATAAAGTAGGGCGGAGATAAGGTGGGAATTTGCTATTGAAATATTTGCTGCTTTGGTGAGAAATTGCTCTTTTCTGTATAATGCTCCTAGTTTTTTGTGGACTTTTTTATGTGCATGGATATGTGAATGTCAAATATTAGTTTATTTTCTGTTTCCACTCCTAGCAATTTGGTGTGTTCAGTTGGGTATATAGTGGTGTTGTCTTTTGCTGTGATGTTAAAGTGAGAGTTGTTTTGAGTATGTTTGGTGGGTTGGAAGATGAGTAGTTTAGTTCTGTTTGGGTTGAGTATTAATTGGGCATCGGATAACCATGTTTCAACAGAGGAAAAGGCTTCCTGTGTGACTTTTTGCAGTTTCAGTAGGGACTGGGCTAAGCAGATGATGGTTGAGTCATCTGCATATTGTATGAGTGTGCCATGTTTGGTGGCAGAGGCTATATTATTGGTGTAAACAGAGAAGAGTAGGGGTCCAAGGATGGATCCTTGGGGAACCCCTATGGAGACAGGTAGTTGGGGAGATGTCATTCTGCCATACAACGGATTGTTGGCGGTCAGACAGGTAAATCTGAAACCAGTTGGTGACTGATTGTGAGAAGGATAGGTTATTGAGGACAGAGATAAGTTGTTTGTGTGGGACCATGTCAATTGCTTTAGATAGGTCTAGGAAAGTAGCAGAGGAGAGATAGTCATTGTTTTTATGCTGAAGGATAGTGTTAGTAAAGGAGAGTAAGGCAGTGGTGGTGCTATGGTTTGGTCAGAAACCATGCTGAGTACTGGAAAGGAGGTTGTTAGTAAGGAGGTAGTCTGAGACCGGAGAGTGTATGCGTCTCTCTAGTATTTTGGAGAGTGGAGAGAGAATAGCTATGGGGCAGTAATTGGTTGGGGTGGATGTCTCCACTTAGGGCTAGTTTTGATATGCATGAGATTATTAGTTTTCTCAGTTTTTGAATGTGTTTGTTTATAAGGGAAACTTTATGATTGTGCTCTGTGGGTACTAGGTATGGTGGGAGGGTTACTATGTTAAGTTGTAGGGCTGCTTTATGTTTGAGTAATATAGTTGGTAGAATATGTGGGGGTGCATAGGGATGGTTCTTGAGCTGGTGGGAGGGAGTTGAGTGTGGGTGAGACATGAGTGGTGGTGTGAGTAGTAGTACAGTGGTAGTGGTTGAGTGGGGGAATGATGGAGCTTTAGTAGGATGTAAGATATGCAAGGAGAGTGCATGCAGTGAGCATAGGTAAGGTATGCTGGTACATGTTAGTTGAGGAGGTGTGATAGTAGTGGGAAGATGGAGGAGGTAGTGTTGGGTTGGCTATTGGAAAGATGGGAGGGGTTTTGAGTCCAATAAAGGTGGGACCACCTGGGGCGGGAGGGAATAGGGGGGCAGGGTGGGGAGCAAAGCGGGTAGAGACCCTGTTAGTTGCTCGTATGAGGGGGCTGGAAACAATTACAAAGCAAAGGCAAGTATGTGTTAAGAAACAATCACAATTGACCAAGGACTGCTCTGAAACTAAGGCATTTCTTAATTTCTCAGGTGGAAAAACAGGATAACCTTGTATCAGCAGGCTACTGTGGTCATAGTTTAAATTTACAAACACACAGTATTGATGAGTTATGGTGGATAATATTTGCTAACTGAAGGGAATAAGAGAAAGTGGAATGTATGTGTGTGTGTGTGTGTGTGTGTGTGTGTGTGTGTGTGTGTGTGTGTGTGTGTGTGTGTGTGTGTGGTGGGGGGGCTGCTTACAAGCCAAAGCAGAGTGCTCTCCAGGGGAAAATTAATATTGGCTCAAACAGGTAGACACATACTCAAAGTTAACTGTAGCTGTTTGCAGACAGTTCAGACCCGGACTGCGCTTTTCTATTTGTGCCTTTGTCCCACTTCTATGTATGGCTTTGTCCTAATTTCTTGCGCTGAGGTTCATAGGTATTTCAGGATCAATTTATCCTTGCTTTTGAACCAGATTTCTCTGCTTGGTTAGTACACTGCTACAAAATGTAAAAATAAAATCTAAATCATTGTAGAAGTAAAGCAGTGTGTGTGTCTGCGTGTGTGTATGCACTACCATAATTTTTTTTAAATATTGACTCAAAAAAGCATGTGGGTGCTGTCATGCAAGTCTAAAATATTTCAAGTTTATAGTGCATCATTTGTTAGCTATTTAAACAGGAAGGGAAAATAAGTGGCAGATTGCTTTGCAAAGCAGGGATTATTGCCAGTGCTATGTAGCTTGGTTTTAAATTTGACAGGAGTAGTGCAACAAAAGTCTCCCACTGTAAGGAGGAAAAGGCTGACAAGCAAACAGTACATTACTCTGGTCACCTGCTGTGACGAGCTGTCAATCACATGCAGATAATGGGTCAAATTACCCTTGACTCTTTGACAACTAGGGAAGGTAGGTGTGAAGTGGGAGGGGAGATTCCTTGAAGAGCTAGATTTCAGCCTTCACAAAAGAAAGCAATTTAGCATTTCTAAGATGAAAGAGCTAGAAAATGCACATTTCAGTTCTGTTCTGTAGCATTTGCACTGCTTGTGTTTTAAGTGGTCATTGAAAAAGGATAACATTTTAACCAAAAGTAGGGGATTTTAAGACTGCAGTGAATGCCTGTTAAGTCAAAGAAGTGACAGCAGCTTAAGGCAAAACGTGGCAGATCTGATGCAATTTTTTGGAGACAAATAATGCATTCTGGGATACTTAGAGGCAGAGTAAACAGTCTGAATTTTTTCAATATGCCAGACCCCATGTGGTCAGAGTCAGAAATTGCATCTAAAAATATCTAAAAAGCTCAAAATAGTCTCAGAGTGCTATTAAAATGTAGGAAACATCAAACCATGATGAAATTAATATGTTTTTTGAGTCTGAGGGTGCGGTTGTCCTTTAAATGTTCGAACATCCAAAATGTCGAACATTACATGGTCGAGACCAAATGTTCAACAGTTGGATGTTCGAACATCAAATAAAAAAAAAAGTAAAAAAAAGAGAAAAACATTTTAACAGCATAGGCAGGGGGACAAGCCCCCCTGCACCCCCCACACACCCCTACTTAAATATTCCAACTCCGAGACCACACTTCATGGCAGAAAAGAGAAATTCTCCCTATCTGCACTGTACAGCGCCATTGAAAGTCTGTCTTTGAACTCTCAAAATTACGAACATTTGGTCTCGACCATGTAAGTTCAAAATTTTGAGCGTTAGACGATTTGTCAGGTACCCTTGAATTCACACCATGTCTAACTGTATTCATCTTGAGTATGAGTATGCTCTTTATATACACTACAATTGTTAGAATTAAACTTACGTTGGTGCCAGATGCCCTATTCAATGCTGCACCACTTTTGGTGTTCAGAAGCTGTTTTTTGCGGTTAAAGCATTCTTCCTAAAGATGACACTACAGTATTGCATTTATGTGCAGTAACAGTTTAGCCTTATTCTTTGATTTCTGATGCAGAAATGATTTACTCCATTATTGTTGTTACATTTGCATGTTAATTGTTTTATATTACAACTAATGCTGCATTATTGTTGCACATCATATCAGGATTTTAGTCACAGATCTTGGTCCCACAAACTGTACTTCTTTTCTTTCCATTTGTTTTCACTTCTGCTAATCCAAACATGTCTTCAACATTTTGCTCAAAAATGTCTTCACAACATAGACCAATGTCCTTAAAGCTGTGTGGAAACTTGTCAGAAAACTGGAAGATCTGAATTAAAAAAAATTGAGCTGTATCACTCTATGGATGGAATAGCACAAAAAACAGAACACATCCAATGGGGCTGTCTTCCCTCATGTCAAAGGTGAGAACTCTATTTAGGTATTTAACATTTTCAACCTTAAAATAGAGGAGAAAGACAAGCTGTCTGTCTTGAGAGAGAAGTTTCAGGCATATTGCAAGCCAGAAAAGAATCTTCAGTATGTAAACAAGTTTTGTTCATTTGAAATCAAGGTTTTCCAGAATTAACAGATGATTATATGACTGAAATGAAACATAGCAGACATTAATAAAGAAGCATAAGACAACTGTGTTACAGTAAATAGTGCACCAAAGATAGAGCAATGTAGCTTGACAAGGATTAGATATGCATAAGTGCTGACACAGCACAGCTGCACCTGAGATATTGTTCATAATGAAGCATCTAGGTCATGTAAACAGAAGTCGTGATGCAAAGAAGTGCACTGATATGACTGATCGTGAGAACAGGGGACATCAGCATGGAGGTAAGGTGCCTGATGTGATGCACCTTCAGAAATCCATTGTGCGCTATATAGCAACAAACTCATTTTATTATATAGAAGGAAATGGGGTAATAGAACATTCAGGAAGTAACGGAGCAAGAAAAGGGATGCAAACAATGACAATGGGAAGGGAAGAGTGATGCTGGGATGGGGAAGAAGAACATATTTTGTGGGATAGATGGCTTTTTTATGAGGAGAATAAAACAGGAAGGTAACATATGGAAGGAGTGGGTAAGGAAGGAATGAAGGAGAGTCTTGGGATACCAGTAAGGACAAACATACAAGCATATACAGCAGGCAAGAATGTGAATAGGAGGTAGTGACAAAATGGAGCAGCAATGGATTTATGCAGGGCTGGCAACTCGGCACGTAAAAATCTACTGCCAATCATTAGCGGACCGGAGTTCCGCTGTGGCGACCCCTAACCGGGAAAAGCCGAAAGACACAACAACAGGGGGTGGACAACTGGTGATGTGAAAGATTGGACTATAAACCCATGCAGGTATTATTAATAGACTTGTAAATCTGAATTTAAATCCTTATATTGTACTATGGGTAGCCAACCAGTTGTCTGACAGAATCCATGTGTTTAGAGTAGCCGGTGCCACTTCTGAAAGCAAGCAAATTACCAGTGGTGTACCACAGGGCTCAGTTTTGGGTCCTTTCCTATTTGGCATATATTTCTCAGACTTTCAGGCCAGCCCAGCATTCCTGGCCTTTGGTTACCTAAGTTTGCAGATGACTGTAAACTGGGTGGTGCTATTTGATCTTCAACTAACTAAAAAGTGCTTCAACACAGGTTAGACCATGTTAACAGCTGGTGCAAGGACAATGGTCTCAAATTAAATGTATAGAAATGTAGCATAGTTCATTTTGGTAAACAAAACAGTTTTACTTACCATATAGGGGGATCACCTTTCCAGTCAGACACTGTTGCAAGGGACAAAGATACTCTTGTTGATAATTCGCTGTCATTTGGTCATCATGTCTCGAAAGTACTTTGGAAACCATTTTTTTCTGGCCCACTTAGTTTTCAAACACATTTCCACTACATCCAGAGACCTCTTAATTCCCCTTTACTTGTATCTTATCAGACCCATTATTGAAAATAATGCATGTTTTGGCACGTATTTATCTAAACATATCACACAACTTGAGAGATCTCAGAGATTCATAGAGGCCTCAAAATATTAGTTATCAGGAGAAACTGTCTGCCCTTTCTCTGTACTCATTGTTTTACAGACTGATATGTAGAGATCTATGTCTAGCCTTTCATGCCATGAAAAATCCAACCCTATTTGATCTCCCATTCCTTGACAGAAGTAATACAACCTGAAATACCCAGTTAAAGGTACTCAAACTTCATTAGCAGATAAATAAGACAAATTGTGATAGATACACATTCCAGTGTATCCCTTAACTATGAACAAACTGTCACTACATGTCAAGCAGAGTAGCACCCTTGCCACCTTCAAGTTAAACCTAGATAATTGAATAGGCAGCATCAAATTTCCACCCAGTCTATCTTTTCTTGCCCTCCCTAGAAAGACATTTTGAATAGAGTTTTTTCCTAGGCTTGAAATGGCTTGCAGGTGATTGCCTGCTATTTACCTATGAACATATGAACCTAAACAGTGGATGGGGTGTGATCCTCAAGGAAGGAGAACACCATGATAAGGGATGGGGGCTGTTTAGTCTGCCAGTTGATACAGAGGGAAATCCACCCAGATGCCATTTGCATCTGTGGCTGACAATATAGGTGGGCTCCACCTCTGGTGGTGCATTGGTCAGGTCTAGCCAACTATAAGACTCTACCAGACATACCAGGAGTTACACCAGTATGCCAATGCAGGCCAGCCCCAGGTTCAACTCAGTCCACAACAGACGGCAATCTTTGCACTGGATTACCCAGGAAGTAACCTTATCCACCCCTCCTGAGAAATGGCAAGGGGTCATACAGGGTCTTCATCACCCTAAGGTAGACAGTGTTTTAGACTGATGTGGACCAAGAAGTCAATGCAATGACCAATGCAGATCATAGTGGCCAGTGCCTCACCTCTGCCTGCTTCATGCTTGATCCTGCAGAAAATTAACATAAATGGAGAAAAACAAAACAATAAAGCAACATAAAAAGAGGGCACAAATACAATGGTCAAGACCTGGAAGGAGAAAATATATAATGAAATGCAAAAAATGGATATGTACTGGATTTTTATACAACAGAAGATAACAGGTGCATCAGTACAGGTGTATGTTCAACAGTATAGTACATTAGCACAATAACTGGAGAAAGAATATCTTCAAAGTTAATGAGCAACTAAGCAATTGTTTGATATGAAAAGGCAAACAAAAATACAACTGTTCTTCGGTTTGGTACACAGGTTAAGCACAGTAGTAAAGTAATGCTGGCAACACAGTACAGTTTCTCACCTTGTATTAACAGCATGGCCTGTCTCTTCTGGAATATAGTCCAGTTTTCTAAATTTCCCAAGCCAATAAAAAACAGAAAATGAACATTAATGAACCCAGAATATCCATGACAGCAGAAGGCATATACACCTATTGGTGCTAGGCCTACTGTACAGTGCAGACTGCTTATAATAATATTTGATCTCCCTCTCTGTCTGTCTCTCTCTGTAACCTGTTCTTCCCACTGGCAGAGAAGATTTGGGCATCACTAGCATAGATCATTATAGTTATGCTAGCAGTGCTCAACAGATCTGGTGATGCCAGTGGTGTACCTCACTGCTGCAGAAAGAATGTCCCAGGCATCCAATTTATATAGTAGACATTTCTCATTCCCCAGCAGGTGCTACATGCGTTGAGTATGCAGCAGGAGTAGAAATATTTTGCACTTGTTGCTGCACCACACTGAAGACCTGCCAGAGTCTAATCCTGCTGAGGCCATGGCCATTCACCTGGAGCAAAACCGGTAGTTAAGAATACATGCATCTATGTTGTGGAGACAATATGATATGCATGGATGGGAGACACCATAGCACAATGCCATGCTATGGTACCATGATGTACATGCTTAGTAGTATGGGTAAGGATTACATTAGTGTAGCCAGGCTCCTTAAGTACAAGCACCCATCGTGATCTCCATGACCAAAAATAGGCATGAGAGGCAGCTGATTAGTGAGATGACCTCAGTCATTAGCAGTATACAAACCATAATCAGCATGATCAGGATCTCAATCCACACACACCATATGTGAGTGAAAGCCATTGCACAAGGAAATGTGAGCCGCTTATCATAATGAGTTAAAGCATTGGGTTATTGGTATGATTCAAGACAAGCATGCAAATTCATCTTATTGGTATAGCTTATAAAGCTTATAAGATATAAAGCGTAATTCTCCTTTACCTGTTTCTTTTCAGACCCTTATAATCTCCATTTTACAGATATAGAAATGACAGTCACCATTTTGCTGGGATAATATATAGCAAGCAACATAAAGAATCTAAGGAAAGTGGATATCAGAGTGTTCTGACATATAGGGAAAGTGACAGCAGAGAATATAAGTGGTAAACATCAGGATTTCAGTTACTACTTAAGAGGGCATGGCAGGTACAGACACTGTCAAAGAGTGATGCAGTGTCCGTGTCAAAACTTTCACTGGTCATGACAAGGGATTGACAGGGTGAAGGGCCTCAAAATGATAGAGCACAGAGAATAGGTATGACAGGTTGCAGTCCTATGTTGGACCACAGGAAAATGGCAGGACAGGTTGCTATTCCTGGTTTGGCATCTATGTCTTTAATGGACAGAGGTAACCTGTAAATGGTTCATCTCACAGGCCCATGCTTACACTTATCAAGGGTATCAGAACTTGTCAGAGATTTGAGATGCATGGCTAGGCTTAAAAAGGCCCTTATGGTTGTTAGCCTAGTAGACACCTATGAACCTATCTGGTGGGGGTTCAAGCAGCCTAGTAAACACCTATGAACCTATCTGGTGGGAGTTCAAGCAGCCAGGGAACAGGGAACAGATAGACAAGTTGCAGTCCTGTTGTGGGGCAGCCAGCCAAGAAGCAGAGATAATAGGCAGGCTCAGTACTATCATATAGGTGTCTACACATTTTTGCAGATTCACACAGCAAGAAAGACTGCCATACATTATGGTCCTCCAGTACTCTAGACACCACATACTGCTGGCACAGGTGCAAGGGGCAGACACTTGGCTCATAAGTTCAAAGCTGCAGCAGCACACATGAAGAGTGAGGAGGTAAGTGTTGGCTGACATGGACTACTATGTATATCAACACTGACTTCACATGTGTACCCACAGGTGTACTTGACTTATGATGGGACCAGAAGAATGGCAATACCTGGAGAAGTTCACTGCATAGTAGGCTGAGTTACTACTATAGGCCTTATGCACATGATGCAGGTATATCCTTGAGAGGGATAAACTATACAAGATCTTTCAGGACCAGGTGTGATGGAGACTGGTGTAGAAAATCAATGCTTTGGGGCTGGGGGTGGAAATAGGATGATACTACCAGTGTATCACAGGATCACTGACATGTTCCTGCATTCAGGAAATGACCATGGACATACTGACCTTCAAGGGTGGACTCCCATTACACTGGCATCTCAGAGACACTGAGGAATTTCTGCTATCCCTCAATGGTGACAGCAAGGGAAACCTCATATCTGGAGTTGGATTGGATGTAGCAGCTAGGCTGATGACAACCATCCAAATGTTGGTAGAGGATGCCATAGAAGAGTAGTGACACATGCCATATCTGTAGAATATTGCCTATCACTTCTGCTTAGTTTAGTCAGACAAACACATCTTCATTTATGTCATACAGGGACACAAGGCTGCAACAAGGGCAAATGGCACCAGAAGGCAAGACCTCCCAAGTGTCCGTAGGAATGCTCCAGATGAGTAATGGCACATGTCATTCATTTAGGACATTGACTCACACATCTGCACTGTTTACTCTGACAAACATTACCTGCATTTATGTTCTCCAGGAACATCAGTGTTGCAGTGGAGACATCCTGTACCTTGAGATAAGTATGTATGTAACCATACATGTTGCATGGTGGGGGAGTCACAGATATGTACCAACTTTACCATTGGCCTGTTAACTCTATGCATTCACAAGCTCCACTGGGAAAGACCTGACACAAGCCTGCACATTACTGATGTCAGCAGTTCTGTGGAGATTGATGATGACAACACCATGCACTCAGAGCAGCTTGAACACACAGTGGCACATTGTCCCTGACAATAACATTGGAAGACACATTCCTATCTCTCACAGGTGAGGGGACTGCAGAAGTATAGCATGAACACAGGTCATCCTGTCCACATTAACTCCACACTTCATATACAGCCGGCACCACAGTAAGCAGTAGCAGAAGTCCACACCACCTTTTAGGTGTGCACACATGATACTGAGGAAAGAGGAGCAGGTGACTATCACCACAATGACCCCAGAACATTCCCTGATATGAAAGTTTCCCTTGGTATATATCAGTAAGTGTGTAGCTCTGATGTTCCTGGAGGACATAAATGCATCACTAATCATTCAATGTCAAAGCTACTCAGTGTGCTGAATGGCCTGAGACAAGTATTTCAGGGATTGTGAGACACTCTACACTATGGGCAGAGTACAGCTGTGTATTGGTACCTGAAGTAGGTATACCTGTTGATGACAGCAGTGGCCCATTTGGTTCATAGGTTCATAGGTTCATAGGTTGGTACTAGGCTATCAGCCCTTGGGCCTATGCAAGCCTAGCCATAACAATTCCCTGGCTATTTCTTCCCACACTATTTAATTCTCTGGACCCCTGTCTAACAGGGAGACTGACATGATCCCCAGGGTGAATTTCCTTTCTTCCATCCAGTCGTCAAGGTTCCTTTTGAAGAGGGGCAAAGAGGCACTCTGCTTGACATGTATGGGCAATCTATTCCAGAGTTTGGGGAGTCTCTGGGTCAGGAACCTATCCCTCCAGCATGTTTTGTTTATTGTGATGACAAGGTTTAGATCCCTGGAGTGTGTGGCTCTGAGGGATTGGGATTTCTTTAAGTGTAGCATGTCCAACAGCTCTGGGTTTGACATGGCCTTGTATGTTAAGCAGAGATCGCCTCTGAGTAGACGATATGCGACAGAGTATAGCTGGATTTTTTAAGGTGGTCAGCATAGGGCATCTGCTTTAGGCCTGTGATTCTTTTAATGAGGTATTTCTGTGGCCTTTCCAGTTGTTGCAGATGTCTTGAGGGGTACATACCAAACAGGGTGGTGTATTCTATAATGGGTCTAATAAGGGATGAGTACAGTGGGACAATGACCTCCTTTTTTCTGGATGAAAAGCCCTTAGTGATGAGGTGTGCCACATAGAAGGATTTCCTGACTGCTGTGGCAATGTGGTTATTGAAGGTGAGACCACTGTCTACCCGTGTCCCTAAGTCTCTGGAAATTTTGGCAGTCATTAGTACATCTACGTGGCTGTGGTTGTGGTGTTGGGAACAGACTGCCAGGGTCATGTTAGTTGATGGTTGCACATAGCAGATGGGCACAGAATTCCAAATCTAGATGGCACGCATCATTTTTAAAATGGCACACTGTCCACACTGTTCATGGCTGCCTCCATTCCTGGCCATGGATGTTGTCAGTGTTTATCTGACTATTATGGCCATGGCTTATGCCTGCCATACAACACTGTGGGCACATGCCACAAAACAACCCTTTCCGTGTTCTGCACTTCAGTACTGACCCACTCACCTGTAACCTCATCATGAGTTACCCCAACCCAGGTCCAAATAGGGTGCATTGGAAACAGTCATTCTGCAGGAACACCACAGCAGGGCCAAGAGAGACATTCTTGCACATACGACTGATGTGCTGTGTTGCTCTTTTGAACATCTGCCTCTGCACCCCACACTGCAAAGTTACAGTGTACACTAAGCCAGTGTTCCACTTCTAGAAGCTTAACACCATCACTGAACAAACTGATACTTAATCCCCCAATACCTTAGCTGTATGATTATGGTAGACACAACAATTTTCACACCACCGTGTTACGCAACAGGGGATAGACCACAAATATCTTGCTGCAGGCCTACAGAGCACACTGCACAGTGGAGTGTTATATCCCATCTTTGTCATTGTCTGGAGGCTGTAGATGGAGGTCATCAGCCATGGCTCCAAGCTATGTCCACCATCACCTGCAGCATACAACAAGAACAACAAAACCATGACTATGAGTAGTCTGCTACCTGCATTCATGGGACATAATCTTCCTACCCTCTATAGCTGACAATGTATACATATGCCAGCTGGATGACCTAGTACAAAATTCATGTTGCACAAAATACTCATATGAGTCACATGTGAACCCATAATATGATAATGAGTTTAGCAGCATGCAATGTCTTCTGCACTGGATGCTCAGAGCTGTCTTTCCAACACAATCATATTTTAATGCAGTAGTTAAAAAGAGCAAATTAAGTCAAGTATACTTTGCTTGTGAGGTGCTGCATTCAAAGATCTTGGCCCCATGATGTACATTGTGACAGAATAATCATCTTCTTTCAGCTGTTCCCATTAGGGGTCACCACAGCGGATCACCTGTTTCCATTTCTTCCTGTCCTCTGCATCCTGCTCTGTCAAACCAACCACCTGCATGTCCTCTCTCACCACATCCATAAACCTTATTTTAGGCCTTCCTCTTTTGCTGTTACCTGGTAGCTTCATCCTTAGCATCTTTTTTCCCAATATACTCAGCATCCCTCCTCAGCACATGTCCAAACCAATGTAATCATGCCTCTCTGGCTTTGTCTCCAAACTTTCCAACCTGGGCTGACTCTCTAATATACTTATTCCTAATCCTGTCCACCCTTGTCACACACAGAGCAAATCTTAACATCTTTAACTCTGCCACATCCAGCTCAAACTCCTGTCTTTTTGTCAATGCCACTGTCTCCAACCCAAATAACATAGCAGGTCTCACTATCCTCTTGTAGACCTTCCCTTTCACTCTTACAGATACCCGTCTGTCAAAAATCACTCCTGACACTCTTCTCCACAAACTCCATCCTGCCTGTACTCGCTTCTTCACCTCTCTTCCACACTCACCATTACTCTGAACTATTGACCCCAAGTATTCAAACTCATCCACCTTTGCCACCTCTACTCCTTGCATCCTCACCATTCCTCTATCCTCCCTCTCATTCACACACATATATTCTGTCTTAGTCCTGCTGACCTTCATTCCTCTTCTCTCTAGAGCATATCTCCATCTCTCCAGGGTCTCCTCCACCTGTTCCCTACTCTCAGTACAGATTACAATGTCATCTGCAAACATCATAGTCCATGGGGACTCCTGTCTGATCTCGTCTGTCAACCTGTCCATCACCATTGCAAATAAGAAAGGGCTCAGAGCTGATCCTTGATGTAACCCCACCTCCACCTTAAATGCATCCGTCACTCCCACCACAGACCTCACCACTGTCACACTACCCTTGTACATATCCTGTACCACTCTGACACTCCTGACTTCCTCATACAATACCACAACTCCTCTCTAGGCACCCTGTCATATGCTTTCTCTAAGTCTACAAAAACACAATGCAACTCCTTCTGACATTCTCTGTACTTCTCCATCAACACTCTCAGAGCAAACATTGCATCTGTAGTGCTCTTTCCCGGCATTAAACCATACTGCTGTTCACTAATCATCACATCCCTTCTTAACCTAGCTTCCACTACTCTTTCCCATAACTTCATGCTGTGATTGATCAATTTAATCCCTCTGTAGTTACTACAGCTCTGCACATCACCCTTATTCTTAAAAATCAGTACCAAAACACTTTTTCTCCATTCCTCAGGCATCCTCTCACTTTCTAAGATTTCATTAAACAATCTGGTTAAAAACTCCACTGATATTTCACCTAAACACCTCCATGCTTCCACAGGTATGTCATCTGGGCCAGCAGCCATTCCATTCTTCATTCTCTTCATAGCTATCCTTACTTCCTCCTTGATAATCCATTGTACTTCACGATTCACTATCCCTACATCATCCAACCTTCTCTCCCTCTCATTCTCTTCATTCATCAACCCCTCAAAGTACTTTTCATCTCTTCAACATACCCTCCTCACTTGTGAGCATGTTTCGCTCATTATCCTTTATCACCTTTACCTGCTGCACATCTTTCCTAGCTTGGTCTCTCTGTCTAGCCAATTGGTACAGGTCCTTTTCTCCCTCCTTAGTGTCCAACCTTTCATACAACTCTTCATATGCTTTATCCTTAGCCTTCGCCACCTCTCTCTTTGCCATGAACCTCATTTCCTTATACTCCTGTCTACTTTCTTCATCTCTCTGACAATCCCACTTCTTCTTTGCCAACCTCTTTGCCTGTATACTCTTCTGTAATTCTTCATTCCACCACCATGTCTCCTTGTCCTCCTTCCTCTGTCCCGATGTGATACCAAGCACCTTTCTAGCTGTCTCCCTTACTAGCTCTGCTGCAGTTACCCAGCTATTTGGTAACTCTTCACTGCCACCCAGTGCCTGTCTTAACTCATCCCTGAACTTCACCTCACAATTACCCTTTTTCAATTTCCACCATTTGATCCTTGGTGCTGCCCTCACACTCCTCCTCCTCTTCTTGATCACCAACGTCACCCTACAAACCACCATCCTATGCTGCCTAACTACACTTTCTCCGGTCACCACTTTACAGTCTCCAATTTCCTTCAAACCGGCCCTCCTACATAAGATATAATCCACCTGTGTGCATCTTCCTCCACTCTTGTATGTCACCCAATGCTCCTCCCTCTTGTTAAAATACGTATTCACCACAGCCATGTCCATCCTTTTCACAAAATCCACTACCATCTGACCTTCTGCATTCCTTTGTTTAACACCATACCTACCCATCACTTCCTCATCCCCTCTGTTCCCTTCACCAACATGCCCATTGAAATCTGCTCCAATCACCACTCTCTCATCCTTGGTAGTCACCACCACTTCATCCAATTCACTCCAAAATTTTTCTTTCTCATCCATTGCACACCCAACTTGTGGAGCATATGAACTAACAACATTCATCATTACACCATCAATTTCCAGCTTCATAAACATCACTCTATCTGACACTCTTTTCACCTCCAAAACACTCTTCACATACTGTTCCTTCAGAATAACTCCTACACCATTTCTCCTCCCATCCACACCATGATAAAACAATTTGAACCCACCTCCGATACACGTAGCCTTACTTCCCTTCCATCTGGTCTCTTGCACACACAATATACCAACCTTCCTTCTGTCCATCATATCAGCTAGCTCTCTCCCTATACCTGTCATACTGCCAACATTCAAAGTTCCGACCCTTACTACCACAGTCCTAGCCTTTTTCCTCTCTTCCTGCCCTCGGCCATGCCTTCCACCTCTTCTCCTCCTTCAGCCAACAGTAGCCCAATTTCTGCCAGCAGCCTGTTGGCTAACAGTACTGGTGGCGGTCATTGTTAACTCGGACCTTGACCAATCTGGTATGGAAATATTTACTGGTGACTGCATGAAATGATTTGGCGAAGTTTTATGCCAGATGCCCTTCCTGATGCAACCCTCCCCATTTATCTGGGCTTGGGACCTGCACAAAGAAATGCACTGGCTTGTGCATCCCCAGTGGCTGGGTTGCATCATGATAGCATATATTTCTAAAATACTTCTATGGACTAAGCCCTTGAAATAGCAATATAATAAACTGTGCAACATCTGAAACATTTTTTTGCAATTCAAAATAACCACTTAATGAGTCATATATCTATGCATATGCAGTGATTAGAAATAAATAACTTAAAGACTTTATCTCTGTATGCTTGTGGAAAAAGGATTTCATCCTTCTTTCTAACTGTAGGCCATATAGTAAGTAAGCCCTTATGTGACATTATAATGTATGGAACCTGGAAGTATATAGGAACATCAATGTGGTTATATACCACAGTATGTGGGCACAAGCATGCACTTTTTCATTTGTGTGTGTGTTTTATGTATGTGTGTTTATGTGTGAGTGTGTGTTAGATAGACCCCATATAGCATGGAACTGCATGGACACATAGAATCATGACTAATTTATTTATTTTTTTGTTGTTGTTTAGTTGTTTAGTTAACACAGTTGCAGTACTGATGGTAATAGTGCAGGGATTTTTTGTATGTACATATTATATTAGATGATTTTGCAAGTCAACAGTCATACTTAGTATTTTATTATATTCCATGTTCATCTTTACTATAATTCTGAAGCACAATGGGCATGTGGTTTTCTGTGCTTAATTTTATCATCACGAGCTGACAGAATTTTTTCAGTTATGTTTAACTCATCTTGTAACTTCTCTAGGAAAATTTTTAGTTGACAGGGATACTTCCTCAAGTAGTGATCATTATTATTACTCATTTCACTGTTTTAAATAAATAAAACATTAATACGTTCCAGTAATATGAAGTTTTTTATTCAGCTAGTAATACATATATTTTCATATTGCAATATCCCAAATATACAAGTTGATCAAGTATACAAATAAACATTTACATATTTACAAAAACATGTTTCATTTCTTACATTATCTACACATCAGTCAACAAAAACATTTAACAATGTAATAGTGGGTTGTGTACTATATTATAAAACTACTTACTTGCATAGATATATAAAAAAATAAGGAATTTTTTCTGCCTTAGGAAAAAATGGTGTCCGTGTCATTTAGTGATTCGTCCAGCTAAGACTGCATTAGGACAGAGCAAACCATATGCATAGAACTGTGCTATGAAATGTAAACTGCAGGTAGGGAAGTCTTCACCTGCAGAAAGATACATGTGCATACTCATTGAATCTCATGAACCCATTTTTACTATACCACTTTCTGTGAAAGAACAGAAAAGGGCCATCAGTGAAACTAAAATACTAGTCTGATTTTAGAGAGTCAAACTGCAGCACAGACTTACAGATTTAGAGGAGTGGCCATAAAAGATAAGGAGCAGTAGCCCTGTACAAAATATGGAAATGAAGTCAACAGATATGACTGAGAAACAGGGAAAGGTGAAACTACTGTGACCACAACAGAGCTCAAGGAATGACATCACACCCTAACAGTAGCCAATCAAGTCCTACCCTCTAGCCCATACTTATACCTGACTAGTTAGTCATACATATAAACATGCTTAGTTCAGCACATTCGAGAGCAGAGTATTTGGTAGTACTGTACTAGTGACATGCCTCAGATAACTGGTCATAAATTGAATTACCATTATTGACAAAATATGGTGAAAATGAATTTTCAGATATAGAAATGCATGCCTCTCTAGAGACAAGTGACAACAACTGCATATTTGTCACAGCAAACACTATTTTAGGGTTAAGCCAAATAAAATGTGAAAATACTTGGGTTTTAACAATCCTATAATAACAACGTGAGAAATAAAGTACTACAATGGGTTGAGGAATAATGGGAAAAATAATATCGGCCATTGAGACAAAACGTATTATTTTGTAATACAAAGAAGAGATGTGGCAATGATAATAAGGGAGAAAATTCTGGCATTCAGGAGATATAAAACTCCAGCGAGGTTGGACAAGGAACCAGAGCAGAAATCTGTAAATATGAAATAAAACCAAATTAACAAATGCTGTTGAGTATGAAATGTGTGCAAACTAAAACTTGCAGGCCAGCATTAAAAAAAATTATATATACATATGTATAAGTGTTGTATGAGTTATTGCTGCACACATTTCATAGTGTGCTGAAAAGCGGGTGTTTTTATTGGTGGTACAGCTGGTCACAATATGTAAATTATGTACTGGTCACAGTTCATTATATCAGTCATTAAATAATTCCTGTGCTTTTTCCATTTCTTCATGTTTGTGTGACCCTGGAGTTAGTATATTTAATTTCTCTGTATGTGCGGGCAACCCGAGTTAAAGTTGTTTTTTGTTTTTCTTTTTGTAATTGCAAATGTAAATTATTGGTTTACATTTGTGATTACTTTTTTTGTTGATTTTTAGCTGCGGTTAATGGTAATCATCAATGAGTTTGTTCGATATTTTGTTTTTCTATCAAACTCACCAGTTATTATTCATTATTACCAATAAAAATAAAAATAAAGTACAGGCTACAAATGTAGGTACAAATTCTTTTATATTTCCACAAGATCTGATGAAGTCTTATGATTAGACGAAAGCGCTCATCTGTGATTTGTGGTATCTTGTGGAAATATAAAGGAATTCGTACCTACGTTTGTAGCCTGGACTTTATTTTTATTTTTATTGGTTTTGTTGTTTATTATTATCGTACTTGGTATTATTCATTATTATACAATGACTCCACATTAATATTCAAAAATGTGCATGCTGTTGGGCCAGCCCAACTAGTGTGCCAATTGTAAATCCCACAATATACCAATGGATAAATGTCCAGTCACCTGGACTTCTTTCCATTGATATAGTGTTAAAATTTTATTTTTATTGCTTAAAAAAATAAAAATAAAATTTTTAGCCCCAACTCTGGACATACCAGAGAGGCAGCTTTGAAAAAATACTAGGGAAATCAGGTACATTATTTAAAATTATACAACGAGACCCCATTAATATTCAAAAACATGCACGCTGATTGGTCAGCGTGCACGTTGTAAATCAGAGTTATAGTAATGGAAAAAGGTCCGGTCGCACTGACTTTTTCCATTACTGTAACTCTTTTTTTACAGCAACAGAGAATGCAAGATCTCCATTGCTTCACACTGTCTCGCTATGTTAAATGAATTTAACATAGCGAGACAGCTTTAAAAAAAAGCAACAGAGATTCTCTGTAGCTTTTTTTAAAGCTGTCTCGCTGTGTTAAACCCATTTAACTTAGCGAAACAGTTTGTAAAAAGCAACGGAGATCTTGCTTTCTCCATTGCTTTTGCCCACAGCTTTGATGTACTGCGTAGGCATACGCATGCGTAGTACATCAGAACTGCCGCAGAATACCAGACAGCTGCGGAAGAGCAGCAAGGAGACATTATACAATGCCATTATTTAAGAAAAGTAATTCTTTTTTTTCTTAAATAATGTCATTGTATAATAGCAATAACCCACTTCTGGGTGTGGGTAATGCTGGATTTACCCACAGTTGGCCCTCATGATCAAATCACACCAAACCGTGGGTAAATCCAGCATTACCCACACCCAGGTGTGGGTTATTGCTATATTAAACACACATACCTGATACCCCTTGCATTTCTTCCATGCTGTCTCCCTCCTACCCCTTAATTGCCCTAAAGTTTTTTTTTTTATTAAAAAAAAAAAAAAGAAAACAAAAATAGGGCAACAGAGACTTCCTTTCTCTGTTGCTTCCATTTCAAAGCATTGATGTACTGGGTATGCATGGGAATGCAAGTCCCATATACATGAACAGCACATCAACACAAGGAAGCAGTATACCACCAGCCGCAGAAGAACTGTAATGCGCCATTATACAAAGACATTATTTAAGAAAAGTAAGTGTTTTTTCTTAAATACTGTCATTGTATAATAGCAATAACAGAGTCCGTGGTTGTGGTATATTGAAATTTACCCATGGTTGGCTTTATTTGATCACTCGAGCTTTGCCCTTGTGATTAAACCACACCAACCAAGGGTAAATCTTCAATATACCACAGTACGTCGTCAGTTATTGCTGTAGTTTGATATATATATATATATATATATATATATATATATATAGATAGATAGATAGATAGATAGATGTATAGATATTACATCACTAGTATGTACGTTGCAGTTTGACACCTCTATAAGGTAAAACTATTAACTGCTTTTATGACTTGAAATTAACTTATAGCTTTACTAACACTAGTATATGGGCAGGTTAAAGTCACTCATATAAAGTTACACATACACCTCTCCATATTTTCAGTTTAGTTGTAGAATAGCAAGCTTAATGTCATGACACTACCACATTAGTCTGGCAGAATTGTATTAGAAAAAGGTCTCCCGAAGGGTGTGAATGGTGTTGTTATCCTGATGATCTCTTGTTGCAGAACCACTCTGGGTTTATCACAGAGCATTAACTCTTGCATGCCCCTTCAGGAAACTTTAATATATTTATATTTCCCTGAATGCTGCTAGGAAGGCTGTACTATTAAAGGATCCCACTTTTCCAAAATGTCAACAATACATATCTTTTAGAGACTTACTAAGGTTAACTGTTATGACTCTGCTGACCCTTGGAATGAGTTCAGCCATTTATCTTACAAATCACTGCTCTGTGCTTCTGGAATTAATTATATGGGTGGCATTTTTAAAGTCCAAGACTCATAAGTGTGAAGTCCAACATCGCTGTGTCTCAAGAGTATTATCTTTTCTACACGGTATGTCAGTCTTGGAGTTCATATATATAACTAGTGGAACTAGTGGAGGTATGTGTGGAAGGTGCAGCTGTTTATATAGGGAGATAAGGAATGCGTGTCCTCCTGAAGAAAAGGAGAACAGTGATTGTTGACTTTCAATGTTCTTGTTTAGTTTATTTATTTTTCATAATTCTATTACAATAGGGAAGCAATTATTTACTGTTCTTCTTGCAACTTCTCCCCAAAATAACAAGCACGTTTACTTATCTTTCTTACTTCAGTATTTTTACTCTGGTATGCATTGATCTAATATTAGCCACCTGTTGGGAGAAGTACTTTCTTATACTGAATTACTTTAAAGATGCTACTAATAAGGCTGATGGGTCTGTAGTTTCATGGATCAATAGTGGATCCACCTAGTGTGCACAAACTACTGTGGTGTGCCTCCATGTTTCATGGGAAAAATTACTTCTGAGGTTTGTTCTGTAAAATGTGGTGTGGATCTATGGAGTTCTGCTTAGTACTAGTGAGAAAGCAGCCAGGGATGTTGCCTGATCACAAGGAACTGACATTTTCAAACTCAGACAGGGTTTTCATGACCTGGTCTTGGGTCACATGTAGAGGAGTACAATATGGGTTCTGTAGCACCACTTCCATTATTATCAACAACATATCTTTATCTTGTTTTTCCTTTGTCTCATATATTTCATTATGTACTATTCATTCCATCATCTTAGACAGATCTCCACTACTTCCATAGTACTTTTCTGACTTCCAAGCATTTTCCCATTTCATTTTTCATGCTTTCCATTTTGTCTTCCTTGTATTTCACACTTTTGCCTAACAAGAGTGTTATCCCTTTCTTTTTTGTATAGCCTTCTACCTATTTGTACTGGCTTACTAAAATTTGAGATAAATTTATTTGCAAGAATGAAGGTAATATCTTAAGGTTAAGACTCTAGTATTCTGTTTACTTCAATGGAATTACAGTCCTAATAATGATGTTCAATTTTCTTTATGTTGTTGTGTCTTTCGGCTTTTCCTGGTTAGGGGCTGCAACAGTGGAACTCCGGTCCGCTAATGATTGGCAGTTGATTTTTATGTGCCGAGTTGCCAGCCCTGACGCACAACCTTCAACAAAGGTATGCCCATTCATGCATGTCTCCACACAGAAGACGCTCTAGCTGAGAGTCGAACCAGACAGCGTCCTATAAAACTGTAAAAAGTATATAATTATCTTCAGTCTTTACAGTGAGCTAGATTTTGTCGCAAGTTTCAATTTCATATAGCATTTCTGAAAGTTATTTCTTTGTTTAGCTTAAATCTGTTTTTGTTATTGGTGAAGGGGAATGCTTTATAGCAATAGTGAAGTTGCTTCATTTTTTCATACTTATATATATATATATATATATATATATATATATATATTAATATTTTCTCCACTGTGGTTAGTGCTGAAATGTTACACAGTATTCCCTGTGAAACAAAACCATTTAGAATTATCACTTGCTGTCATATTAATCTTTTTTTTTTTAAAGTGAAATTCCAGTTTACACCTGTCATTTAGCCAGTTGTTGTAATAAAGGTGTTGAAAATTGATGTACTGCATACAAGACTGACCCTGGTTCTTATGGTTAATATGTCTGGCTTTAAGTTTACTATTATTGGATAAATTATCAGCTAAAAGTCATTGAAGAAGTACAAAATGAAAATGGAAGGATAATGTAGCATTTGTTGTGTGGAGGAAACAATGGAACGTGGCACTCACACATTGTCCCAGAATGCATATGTATTGGGATTGGATAATTAAACAATATGTATTATACTCAATGCCTCCTATAATGCTTAAAATGATAAAGTAGGGACATTCCAAATTTAGAACTTGACTAGAAAGGGGGTTATATGATAAACCAGTAATTAAGGCTACTTAGATGCTTTGGTTGATATATTGTGATGAATTGATTTACAATAAATTGTAGGATTGATCATTAATATTGGGAAAACTAAAACATGGATATTGCAAAAAGGATGGGACAATGCTTTCATGATGTTATGAATCAGTACATATTCTACTTTTTTTCTTGTTAGATGTACTTTGTTATTTTTATATCCCTATTGTAACAGTATAAATAATGTTATGCTTGTGTTCATATTGATCTTTGTATATTCTGTATTATAATAAAGTATCCCTACTTCGGTTAAAATATGAAAAAAAGGGGTTTGAATTAAAACAACTGTAGTACATTTAGCATCCATTCATCTGTTTTGGGTAATAAGGAATTTAAAATAGTGAAACAAAAATGGCAGGAAATGTTATATGAAGATTAATATGAAGAAGCATGAAAAATGAAGGAGTGAAAAGAAATAGTAACCAGGGAAAGAATATGAAGATAAAGTTGTTATGGAAGTTACAAGTTAATGAAATTGATGAAAAAAGAAATGAATGGTATAATATAGTCATGGAAAAATATTACTTTCTGTATGAATGGAAAACATTAAAGGAAGAGGTTGGGAATTTTGTAAGTTGGAAGGAAAAGGCTTAAGATGTTTTATTTTCTAGTGTGTAAATTACCAGTAAAAGGTAATGTAAAATACAAAGTAATACAGGAAAGGGTAATTTATAAATAATGGTAATATGAGATATAAATTAATAGAGGTAAGAAAATATAATGAATGTAATAAGGAAGGAATAACAAATTTAAAAAGAATAAAATGTTTTGGAGAATGTTTAAAAATCAGGATACATAAGAAGGATTCAAAAATATAAATATGGATAAGATAGTGGATGGAAAACATGAGAAAAGAAGGAAATGTGAAATTGAGAAATGTGACAAAATATTATTTGTAACAGTATAGGTATTGTGGAAAAGAAGATCTGATCAATTATTGTATAATAAAATAGAGAAGGTGAAGATGTTTTAGCTGAAATAAAAAGATGATTATGGAAAGAAAGTTCAAGGGAATAGTAAACAAGTAAAGGAAATAATAAGAGAATATTGTTAATGAGAGGAGAATGTGATTTTTGACAATATGAACAGTGTAAATATTGTGAATGTGAAAGTGTAGGTAATGCAAAACCATGAATAGTATTAAGATGTATAATTAAAGCAATGCCTACTTTTTTTCAGTAATTGCCATGAGATCTTTTGTATTTACCTGAGCTTGGGCTGACCCAAGCAGATGGGACCTCAGACTAATGTGCCACCTAAAGGATGGCACAGTCAGGAGTACAGCACCCTCTTATGGCACACTACAGTGTCAGTACTGGAAAAAAGTCATCTAAATACCTGGCATAAGAATAGAACTCACAGGCTTTTGATCTTCTGTCAACAAACATGAATGTGCTACCAGTTTAGCCACTGACACTGAAGTCAATGAAAAAGTACCTTCTTAATAGTAGACTCTGGAGACAGAAATGAGTAATGTGCAAAGTAAACTTTACTGTCTGTTACTTGAGGCTGAAATGTCTGCTAACATGGTTACCACTGACTTTGATAACAGGGGAATCAAATGGTCCCATTTACGGAAGACGTAATAAGGGATCTGGGACCCAAGTAGATAGTAACCTCTCCTTTGATAATCACATTGCCAAAGTGGTTAGAAAATCCTTCTTTGTGGCCCATCTAATCTCAAAAGGGTTTGCATCCAGATCAAAAGAGGTCATTGTGCCCTTCTACTCATCACTCATCAGACCCATCATAGAGTACAACGTCCCATTTGAGATGTATCTTATAAGACACCTGCAACAGCCGAAAAGACCACAGAAGTACCTCACCAAGAGGATCACTGGCCTCAAACAGATACTCTATGCAGCTTGACTGAAGAAACTCCAGCTGTACTCAGTTGCATACCGCCTACTCAGAGGTGATCTCTGCCTGACATACAAGGCTATGTCCAACCCAGAATTGATGGACATGCCCCACCTAAAGAAAACCATATCCCCTCGAGCCACATGCTCTAGGGATCTAAACCTCCCCACAACAATAAATAGGATGTACTGGAGGGATAGATTCCTGTCCCAGGGACTTCCCATGCTTTGGAACAAGATTCCAATCTACATTAGGCAGAGATCCTCACTAACACTCTTCAAGAGAAGCCTTGGCAAGGGATGGTAAACAAAGTTTACCCTGGGGATCACTTCAGTGGCACTGCTGGACAGAAGCACAGGGAACTAATCTAAGGGGGTGGTGAAAGCCAACACATTCTGGATAGGCTTATAAATGCTTTTGGACAGATAGCCTAGTACCTACCCATGAACCTATGAATAATCCTTCCTTAAGTAAAGTGGATTTTTTGCATTACCTTTAATATTTAAGTAAAAAAAGAAACTATGACTGTCCCATTTATGGCAGTCTTCTATAAAGTAGAAACATTCTTTCTTTATGTTTTATTTTTATAAACTTTTATTTTTCAAATGAGAGGTAGAAACTATAGCAACAAAATAAACACAGCATAATAAATCATGGTGGAATTAATGTTCTTCTGATGAGCCATTTTGTCTTAATCTGTTAGCAGGAATAGTGATACAATGTAAGGGTATAGATATGCTCCTATAGGCGATCCTAAAGATACTTTGGGTTCTAGCCAATTAATTTCTACAACTGGTGATCAATGTACATAAAACAGATTAGTTATATTCACTTTAAGTAGATAAAGTATATACCATAATACTGCTTATAGAATTAGGTACGATAAACATGTATGTATGTACGTATGTATGTATGCGTGTATATATGTATGCTTATAGGTATGCATGTATGTATGAAGGTATGTTTGTAGGTATGTATGTATGTATGCATGTATGTATGTATGTCTGACTAGTGGCTTGCCCTCTAGAGGACGTGGGGAGAGAGAGGTGGGGAAAGAAAGCTTTGCTAGCTCAGCCACACCAGCAGAATGGGAGGGATTTCTGCATGAGGTGGGGACACATTCCTGGAGATGGGATGCTGTCATAATCACTGCGCAAACTCTCATTAATGTTGGTATTGGAAAGTCAGGCTTAGCTGAAGGTATGTGTGGTGATGTGTGTGATGTCATTAGCCTCTTCTGGTGAAGGTGTAGAAAAAAAAATCCCCTGCTATGCAGGATCAGTTTATGTGATGCTGCCAGCACCTGTGCTCCACTTCCGATTCCCATCCAGCCACTGGTGCTGTTCCAACCCTGGGGGATAATAACAGGTATGCTTAAAGTAAAAAGCTTCTGCTGGCCAACTGATGATTAGTTTTATGGAAAAATAATGGGGAAAAACAATAAATAAAAATGTTTCTTGCTTCACAATTACCATTCTGTCCAAAATATACAATATGTATATATACACGTGTGTGTGTGTCTGGGGGGGGGGGGGCTTCATACCTCTCAACTATATGGATTTCCGCAAAATGTCCAGGCTTTTGCCTCATATTTTTGGTCAGTTTTTCATAAAATTTTGGTTTTCTGGGAAATTAGTGGCAAATCATTAAAGACTGAAGTTAGAAAATAAAGACAAACATTTGAGTTTCAAACTTATTACCCTCAAGAAAATTCATGCTAATGCAAAACCTGTTATTCTATCAAATGTTTAAGTTTGTAAGAGCAATATTTAAAAATTGTCCCTATTTCTGGGCATTTACCCCACTTCTATGCATGGCTTTGTCCAGATTTTTTGCTCTAAGAGGTTGAGAAGTAAGGGGCTGGGGGGGGCTTGGTCTCAACAAAAAAAAAAAAAAAACAAAAAACACTTATTTTCAACATTTTGTGTTTGTACTTTTATATTGAAGATGACAAATTTGTGATCATTCAATCACAAATTCACAAATAATGCACACACACACACACACATATATATATATATATATATATATATATATATATATATATATATATATATATATGTATATATATAGATCTATGTTGATCCATTGAAATTACGTAAACCCTCAAACTCAGTTTTGCGAAAGTGCACTTTGTCAAAAATGCACTTTCACGAAACACAAAATAATGAAAAAAAAACAAACAGGAAAAAATAAAAAAAAAATTAAAAAACAAAACACTAAATCACATTTATGCAGGGGGGAAATCCCCCCTGGACTCCCCTACTTAAATATGCTAACTCCGGGATTGCACTACAGTGGGGAAAAGGATATATTCCCTTATCCCCACTGTAATGCGATTCGGTGAATTGGTTTTTGTGAAATGCACTTTCGATGTAGTGCACTTTCACAGAAGTGAGCTCGTCCTTCTTTTTGTCGATGAAGTGTTTGTTCGACAAACAATATATATATATATATATATATATATATATATATATATATATATATATGCACCCACACACACACACACACACACACACACACACACACACAGACATGTGTATATATATATATATATATATATATATATATATATATATATATATACATATGGGTCTACCTTGACCCAACAAAATTATGTTTCAGCAAAATGTAATTAGGCGAGCTGTAGTTCACGAAAGTGCATTTTTGCCGAAATGCAGTTTTGCGAAACGGCACCTGAGCGAACAGCAATAGGGGCTGTTGCTTAGATCATGGCACAGTGGAGATAAGGGAATATTCTCTTTTCCTCACTGTAGCGCGATTTTGTATTGAGAATCAGTCATGATACTAGAAACACAGAAAAAGAAACCAAACTTGTAAAAAATAAAAAATGAAACTCCAGCAAATCACGCCAGTCACTTGAAGGTATATTTATTCCGTTAGCGCTTTCATGCATACAGTCAATGCACTTCTTCAGACGGCCATTTCAAAAAACAATCTTACTTATATACCCACACCCAACAATACATTGTTAATTACTTAATCAATTAATTAAACAGTTTAAGTTTAAGTTTAAGTTAATAATAGATTTGACACTAGTATATATAGAAAGTCATTTTATAGTAACTCCTTTTTACACTTTAGTAGTTTTCACCCTTTTTTTCAGAAAAAGGGTGTTATTAAAGTTGTTCGTGCATCCCGTATGTGTAGCACGGACCAGTTGTTTTTAGAAGAATGTAACACATTATTTAGAATGTTTGTAAATAGAGGTTACCCTAAGAGATTAATACACTCTATTATTAATGAAGTGACTTTGAAAAGACAGATAGGCCAATTGGGTCCTTTATTAGTAGCCAGTAATACAATGAATAATTATTTGATGTTGGAATATAACCATAATAATGAAGAAATTCCTATATTTCAAAAATCTTTAACTAACTACAATGTTAGTTTCCTAACTCAGTTTAATAATTTGACATCATATGTTAGGAAAATATTGGTTAACAATTGGTCTTTATTTTCTAACAGTCCTACCTCGCAATCAGCTTTGGGTTCTAAACCTGTTTTGGTATACAAGAAAGGACCGTCACTTAAGAATTTATTTGAATCATGTACTATTAACTATAAGCCAAACAAAGGTATGTTTAAATGTGGACGGTGTAGGTACTGCAAATATATAAAGACAGGTTCTACCTTTGAAATAAGGGGGCAAAAATATTATTGCAAGGAAAAGTATAACTGTGAGACTTCTGGGGTGGTTTATTTAGCCTCATGTAAATTTTGTTCTGTTTTCTATTTAGGGAAAACAGAACGTCAATTAAAACAATGGATATATGAGCATATATATGCCATATCTAAAGATACAACCACAAATGCACTAGCTAAACATATTTTAGAATTTCCAGATCACAGCTTTTGGTTTAATGTAGTTCAGAGGGTACATACAAATCCTAGAGGTGGTCCATGGCACCTTAAACTTGAGGAGCAAGAGCTCTTGTGGCAATTTAAAACTGAAGCTTATATCTATCCGGGTATAAATGAAATGTGTTCTGTGAAGTGTTTGTTGAAGTTGAGAGCTTTGGAGAGATAAATGTAGTATTATTTTTACAAAATATCTTTACAAAATATTTTAATCAGCATTATTGAGTTGAATGCTTGGTTTTAAAACATGATATGCTGCTTATTATTAAGAAAGAAATTAATGGTTGTGTATTTATATCATATTTTAAGGTTTATGGTCCTTTAATGTTCTAACTGTTTAATTAATTGATTAAGTAATTAACAATGTATTGTTGGGTGTGGGTATATAAGTAAGATTGTTTTTTGAAATGGCCGTCTGAAGAAGTGCATTGACTGTATGCATTCAAGCGCTAACGGAATAAATATACCTTCAAGTGACTGGCGTGATTTGCTGGAGTTTCATTTTTTATTTTTTACAAGTTTGTATTGAGAATATAAAAGTTGCGGGGTCGTGGGAGGTTAGTGTTGTTTTTTTTATTTTGTTTTTTTTTTTTTTTTTTTTTGGTTTTCGTTTAATTTGTTTTTCGTGAAAGTGCTTTTTGGCAAACATGCACTTTCGTGAAAAACATCTTGCCTTATTACATTTCGTCAATGTAATTTCGATGGGTCAAAGTAGACCCATATATATATATATATATATATATATATATATATATATATATATATATATATATATATATATATATGATTTACTATCGAAATGAAGAATGACACTTCTTCGTTTGCTTACATCAAAAAATAACATCGGAAATGATATTTTGCTTCCTACATTAAATTGAATGCCAGTTGTCTGATGTCCGCATATGACGTAATTCGAAATAGATGTAGATGATGTCAGTCATCCAGGCTATTCACCATAACTTAGTGTTAGATTTTGCATATCAAAGGCACAAGTTTTTTACTGTTTTGTAGGGGGATAAGCCTCCTGCACCCCCAAACCCTCTCCAAATTATATACACCAACTCTGAGATCCCACTACAGTGAGGACAGAGATAATTCCTTGATCCTCACTGTGCTGCAATCTCCATATACATTGCTGAACTCATAATAATGAATCATGCTGTTATAGCATTTGTTATTATGAGTTCATACTATTTCAGTTCAGGATTGTGCACTTTTGAAAATGTACTTTCCTAGAACTGACATTCGATCAATCACACTTCCAGGTTTTGATATTAAACATATATGTTCGAACTTGTAATAGTTCGAAAACTAAAGGAAAAAAGAAAAAAAGAAAAAACAAAACAAAATTAAACTGCTGTAGCAGGGGGGCTATGCCAACCTATACCCCACACACCCCTTACTTAAATATACCAACTCCAAGATCACACTACATTGTGGAAATGGAAAATCTTCCCATTCCACTCTGTACACGGATCTCCATTCAGTTAAATGTTCAAAGTTATTGTCTCGGCCATATTGTCTTCGAACATTTAAAAGTTTGATCTACTGAAGGGGACCTATATATATATATATATATATATATATATATATATATATATATATATATATATGTATATATATATATATATATATATATATATATATATATATATATATATATATATATATATATATATATCAACAGAGTTCACATAACAATGGAGAAAAGGAGAAATTCCACTGTTGCAGAAAGTGGTTTCAGTGAGTTTTGTTCAGACTATTGGAATTCGGACTACTTGGCACACTCCTGGTAATACTTTCTCAACATATAATAAAATAATAAACTTGCTCACTTCAGTTTGAGTGAGAAAAGTGTATGATGAATAGCAAGACACACTGCATTTTAAAGTTTTCTTCCTTACCCAAATGTTTTTTTTCCAGAAAGGCCTTGTCCTGTGTCTGATAAACCTGACTAAATTGATCTATTCATTATGCAGGACAGGAGACAGCTAGCCCTGGTCTAGGGAAAAGCCCTACAGCCCATTCATTCCTGCTCTGGAAGCCCTGTTGGCCAATCCCTTGCACACAAAGGTGAGAACTGAGAAGAAGAGAATGTATCAACTTGCTGTTAAGGTGAAGCAGTCTGCCTCTTCACTGGTGGAGTGACCAACTCCCCCTCAGTAGCCTCTGAGCTCTACTGAGTAGTGACACCATAAGGATTGTGCTCTCTGGGATGAATCCACTGGATATGCATGTGCACTATGATAGTGCATGCTCCATTGGTCTAACCACTAGTGCCCCTGCTAGGTGATACCCTAATGTTGAGCCAGAGCTGCATCCCCCTGCCAAGAATGTGTGAGCTGGACATGGCTGCTTATTCCCATATTCCCCTCTACCATTTCCATCACATGCCCAAGTCACTAACTGCACTCAAGTTGCCAGGGCCCTAGAGTTTTATCCCTTTATGTCTTCAGACTTGGCTTCCATCCACAAGTGTTGTGTGACCATGGAATCAGTATATTTAAGTCTGAGGGGAACAGAGGGATTTGTCTCCCATGTTGGGGTGCAGTGTGCTTGCTCCTCCAAAAAAACATTTATTTCATCTGTTCCTTTTCTTTGTTTTTAATAGGTGGCGTTTACTATATTAGGTTTATGCTGTTAAGTGAAAGAAATAGGGTGATGATTTCCCATAGTATATACAGAAAGATAAAGATATAGATACAGATACAGATATGGCAATAGATACAGACAGGTTTTCAGGAAGACAAACAGACACATCTACAGACAAACAGAAAGAAAAACTAAATGTCTTCTGCCTCATTATGCCTGTGGATGGGGTGGATTTGTCAGTCTTGTGGCGCCCCCCAAATGCCAACATTGGCTCTGACTCGAATCTCTAACACATGCAAGGCATCTGTCTGATATCATTCATTGCTGGCTTAAGTAGATGTTTCATATTTTACAGAATACATAAAGAGCTTTTAGCTTTATCTCTTCAAGTCTGTGTGTAACAGGGTACTCCAATGTACTTATCTGGGTGGACATATGCTCATTATATGAATAATGCCGAGGTAGCTTCAAGTTTTAGCAGGTTTATGTGCCCTGCCCTTTGTAGCACAACCAATATACATTTCATGCATACAATGATAAAAATTTATCACATTTCTAACTAGTAAGTACAGCCTTCACTGTGTTATTTAACTACATACATTAACAGAACATTTTTCTGTGATGCCATTTGATGATTTGGATACAATCGTGGTCATAATAGAATGACTTTTAGATTTAGAATTCAGTAAAAAAAAGTATGATTGTTTTTAGCATTCTGTAATAACTATTTTACATTCACATGAAACAACAACTGCAGCAGCATAAACTGTAATACCATTACCATCTCAGGCATGGATGAACATAGCTCATAGAATAAACAGAGTATGTTTTCTTCTACTTGTGAATTCTTTTTTTGCTCTATGCATAACATGACTGTTCAAAGTTAAAATCAAAATGATAATGTTGGCCAAATATAACTTACAAAAATGTGACAGGTTTCCAGAAAAGAGAATTTAGAGTATTAACATGTTCAGATCCTTAAGATAAGAATTCACAATAAATGAAGGTATAAATGGAAGCAAATATCCCATTGCAGAAGAACTAAGGACATGGCCAGAAAGACTTTTGCAACACAGAGAAACATAGGTATCTAGACAATGAGCACTTTTTCAGAGGACATTTACATTACCTCTCTTATTCATAATAAGGGGGGCTTGAAAATATCTTTTTATACATCATTCATCATACATTAAAGCCTAATGAAAGTTGGATTTTTGACAAAGATCCAGATTGTGACATGCATTTCGGCACACATTCATGACTGAAAAGCATCGATTTTCAGTAAAATTAATGCTGAACATAACAGAAGTTGAAACTCCAACAAGTAAACAAAATAAAACAGCATGGAAGAGATGAAACTTAATGGGCAGTGAGAACTCACACTTCCCAAAGAGCACTGTGTCACTGCTTTGCCACTGTTCACTCATTAAAAGGGACAGGGTGGTATTGTAGTCAGAGCACAATGCAACTTTTTCTCAAATTTAAAAAAAGCAACAATATTGAAGAGTTGCACCTGCAGGAGGTATATCATCTTTCAAGAATTCCAACATGCATATTTCCAAGAAATCATATTCTTTTAGCTACCAGGCACTTGTTAGTTTTATTTAAACCACATACTTCATGAGATATCCTCTAAAACAAATGATTCTTCTTTTTTAGTTTTATATTTCTTTGAAACATTTTATGTGGATACAACAGTTTTTTGGTTATAAAGTACTTTAAAATATTGCCTGTTTTTCTTTCCAGAGACACATAGAACCTTTGCAATTGTGTGACAAGCCCATCAACAGCCTTAGCGGAAAACTTCTTTGAAAATTGTAGGTGATGAACACCATCCAGGTCCTGTCTTCTCCATTCTAATGACTGCCAAATCAGTTTTTTATCAGCTACAAACACTTTCACACAGAGTCCATCCTTTTCCTTGAAACCACAGCTGATACTCTTTTTACAATGCTTCGAATTCCAGCTGGCTTCTTCATTGCTTCTTTAGATTGTCTGATCTTATTTATTAGTCCATGGAAAGCAAGCTGCACATCCTCGAGAGTTTCTGCTGCTGAAACCTCATAAAAGGCACAATCCATTGAGTGTGCTAAATGACGACCTTCTTCACTGGGCACAGTTCTGCGATGGTGTAAATCAGTCTTGTTCCCTACAATCACAATGGGGACTTTCCTCATTGTTTGTAATTCATTGTTTGACCTAATGCATGCAAGTTTCTGGCGAACAACATTGAAGCTGGCACGATCACAAATACTGTAAATAAGAAGGAATCCATCTGCCCACTGTATCCTTCTGTTTTCTGTGGTCCTATCACTAGACAGATTGGACTGATCCTTAAAAAAAAAGAAACAAGAAATTAGATCTTAATGTAAATGCATAAATCACATTTCTTACATTAAAAACAAGAAATTAGATCTTGATGTAAATCCATAAATCACATTTCTTACATTAAAAACAAAGAGTTATATTCTTGCAAAATACTAGCAGGGCAATGACATGTCAAATTCATGATATACATCTAATAAACCAAACTTCTGTACAAACAAAAAAATTAGTCCAGCAAAGTGAATGTCTGCCAACGGTTATGTTGTAGGTAATACAGTGACAGGGTATTCAGCTTTTCAGGCATTTCCATGTTGAAGCTCAAGTTTATGGAAAATGGAAAAATATAAGAAGTCCAATTGCTGCCCTTTTCAGACTAGTGGATCTTCAAGCAGGCATAGGCACACACACACACACACACACACACACACACACACACACACACACACACACACACACACACACACACACAGATACACACGTAAACATGCATGGACACACGTATATATACACACATGCATGCATGCACACACGTATATTAATGATCACACGCACAGATGCACACACAGGAGACAAACATACACAATACACTTCCAGTCTGATGTTTTAGGACAATTTAGTAACAGGAAGCCTCTTATTTTGAGGAATTACATTCCCACTTAACATGACTTCCAGTCACCTGCAGTGTCTTGCAATGTGTTGTACTGTACAGCATAGATTTCCAGACATTAACAAAGGCATTTATCTGTACAGCCTGTGAGTGGTACATGAGCAATATCAGAATCCAAACTCATTAATGAAATATACAGTGCATGAGGATGGTTTATTTCCTTTAGGAAAATGTATACTTTTGTCTTCTGATATAGTTCAGAGGAACAGACTGCTGTTAAGACCTACAGTGAGACAAAAGAATATTTTGCAAGATAGCATATGTTATTCTAGGCATGTTAAGAGTGGATGATCCAGACGTATGACTTACTGTTAATGTTGCAGCTTAGTTGATGGGTACCTGCCAGTGCATCAGACATGGTGGAGCCATCCAGAGTGATGGTGGCAACAAACAGCTATTGGTCCACATTGTGGGGTATCTTTTAACCTTCTAATAGTCACTTAATGTGCTTCATAGCTCACTCTTAACTGACAAGCTGGTTAATATCAACAAGCTGCTCACTAAGATTTTAAACAATGCAACTAATTAAACGTGAGGGTTCAAGCCAACCAAGGGAATATAGAACTTGGCAACCAACACTGGATTCTTGGTCCTCTCATGTCAGAAAACACAGCTGTGAGGATCCCAAGGGGTGCTTTCTGAGAATAGGGTGGCAATGTAGTCCATTTGAGACCAACTGGAGGGGTTAAAGGTCTGACACCATAGAAACAACCTGTGACAGGCCTTATGGAAAAGACAGAGGGGAATGAGGTGATATCATATTTGAAAGAGAACCTTCATTGGACTTTGCAAATATCTATTCCTCTCATCATGAAAAGGGTCCACTGATCTTTAAAGCTATGGTTAGGAAACAACATTCCACAATGACTTATCACAGGGATCTGCAACCAGTGAATGGTGGGTCAATGTGGCTTGTGACTTGACTGCTTATTATGCAATTTGAGAGACTTTTCTGCAGCAGTGAAATAAGTGGGCCTTGAGATGCTGTGATCGACATGTGGCTGACAGTCTTTAAAGAAGGGTTAGAGGGTTGCGACATAGTGTCATGCTTGAAATTAGAGCAATACTTAAAACCTGTCACTGACTTTTTCCTCTAATTATATTTACATGCTGTCTGCGTGACAACACTCACAAAGTTCTTTACTGTCTTTCAAAGCCGATAAAACACTTCAGGCTTTTTTTTTTCTTTTGTAACTGCTAGTGCATGGACTAGGTAAAACTCCATGTACTACAAAGGGTTATGATCAAGTCTCACTGAGCATAAACTGGTATTATGTGTTCTCGACAGGGGATATCATGATTCACATGAATTTCTTGGAATCCATATCTCAAACACATAATAATATATTCATGATCGGGGACTTGATCATAGCCATGTATGTTAAACACAGGTATATATATATATATATATATATATATATATATATATATATATATATATATATATATATATATATATATAGTATTGCTGATGTGTATCTCGCTCAGTTTGGGCGAAATGAGCTGATAATTGTTACATTTTTTGCTTGCTTCATTGCTAGTAAATATTTCTTCTTAACACAATGACAGTTACATTCAGTTTGACATAAGGTGGCGCCTTCAGTGAGCGGTTACACTTCTTGAGCATTATGCAGTTTCTTCAAATAAGAATTTACATTATAAATAATGCCAGTCTGTACCAACTTATGAATCTTAGAAACTTCATTGTTTTGGAAGAGCAAATGCTTCATAATAATAATGCTCACAGGAAATGCTTAGTACATTCATGTTCTTATTTCCTTTTATTAGCCTTTCTATTTTCTTTTCTTTCTATCCAATTTTCCTTATCTGGTTTGCATCCTTACAACTTCTACTAACTGAAGCTATGAGTGACTTACTGAGCAGAATCTCAATGACCTTTAGCACATGTGTCTCTAATACCACTATTGATCTGCTCAGCCCAGCTACCAAATTATAGAACCTAACGTTGCCCATAATCCTGTGTTTCTGTCTTTTAGCTTTCTCCTCTATCTCCCCCATGTACAGTTATTGATTACAAAATACATGCTTGTCTGTTGTATCAGCTTGTTAACCTCAATCTAACTAATTGCTGTCTGTTACCTTTATAATCTGGACTGAGCCTGCAATTAGTGTTCTACTCTGATAAACAAACTGGAAATAAATAAATAAATATAAGCCACCAACAAAGAGTTTGTTCCAAGTGTCTCTATACACTCCATATAATCTTCTGGATAATAGTGTGGTAACCAGATGATACAACTAATCCTCCTCATCTGATATAGCCCCAGACTGGGGGTATCAACTAGTTCCTGGAATTACATGTACTGAATCGACAAAGTAAACAAGCAAACAACATAAAAAGCAGGTGAAAAACCAAGTAAGGTTACTCAGCAGGCTATTCAATGTTAAATTCCAATTTAATGAGCACTTTTGAAGGGGTCAGTGCCCCAACCTCATCAGATAAAACAAAACTTCAACCTCACATCTTTATATACTTATACATTATTATTTAATTATTCAATTATCTTCCTTAATTACCCTACTTTATCTATTTCTTCTTTGTTGGAAACCAGATGATACAACTAATCTTCCTCATCTGATATAGCCCCAGACTGGGGGTATCAACTAGTTCCTGGAAATGGAATAGTGCCAGTACAGCCTGCAGACTGTTTCCTTCTAAAGGGGACATGAAAATTACCTTTCCAACAAAAACAGACCCAGTAATTGATTGTAGGCTTAACCCTTTCTTTTTTTTTCTTCTTATTTTTATGATGGTTAAATCACCCTGTTACTGAGGTGCTAATTTCCTCCTTAAATATGTAAATAGATAATTAATTATAGGCGTGTTCTTCAGAATTTCACTCTTGTTAGGACCTACTCATTTTTATTTAGAGGTACTGCATCTTATGGGCAACAAGCAGGATAAACTATTTTTCATTTATTGGCAATGAAATGTGTTTTGAATGGAAAAGCCACAGAATACTAAAAAGTGGTTTTATAAAACAAAAGACAAGAAGAGGTAACTAGGTAGTTGTGCTTATTGATTTTAAGCTGTATTTGCATAAACTAAATTTAGGTTTGCATTACAATAACCAAGTAGAGATGGAGAGGGGAGAAGGTATGGCCATTAGAAGGCCTAGAGTTTTTAATCCCCCGCTACATAACAAACTAATTACTTTTGAAAAATTTGTGAATTGGACTTGAGACTGCATTTGGGTAAAGTAAGTAGTCAAAAACAGGACTTTGATAATCTCACTTCTGAAGAACAGAGATTATTACAAGATATTTTGAGTGATGAATATGTACGGTTTATGAAGCCCGACAAAGGTAATGGGATGGTAATGATGGATATGGTTGACCATGTGTGTGTTATGAATGGTATACTTATAGATGGTACATATGAAGACATTCTAAAAACATAATTAATATTGCTCACCACAAAATTAATATGTTACTGAAAGATATGTTATATCAGGGCAATATTACACTGGACGAATGTAACTACATGAAAAATGAATGCCCGGTTATTGGAAGTATATTTGGTATACCGAAGATTCCCAAGTCACTGGCAAATCCACCTTTTAGAACCATTGTTGATTCCAAGAGATCAAAAATTTTTTATGTCTAGATTTTTGGATGAACAGTTTAAAGTAGCGTTACAAAACTTTGATTACATTTGTAAGGACTCTTGGCATTTTTTGTTCAATATTAACACTACAAATTTAACCGGGGAGTTTTATTTTGCAACTATGGATGTGTGTAATCTTTTTAGCATTATTCCACATGTGGCAGGCTTAAAATGGTTGGAAAGACAGTTGGTAGTCTCTAACAGATTTAAAGGACATAAGATGAACACTTTAGTAACCTTAATGGAGGTAGTTTTAGACAACAATTTTATTTTTTTCAAAGGCCAAATTTTTAGGCAAAAGGTAGGTGTGGCTATGGGGGCAGGGTGTGCCCCCACCTTTGTCAAGTTTGGTCATATCTTATTGGGAATCCCACATGGTCTTTGAACGTGTACATGCCAAGTATAAATCCAAATATACAAGATTTTTGGATGATATCCTTTTCATTTGGTGGGGTAATTTATCCTAACTAGTAAACTTTTTTCACTACATTAACAACTCTGTTGGGTTCTTGAATTCCACACATCAGTTTAGTGCAGAGGTCATACCTTATTTGGATGTGGAAATTTCACTTGACAATGAATCTAAAATGTTGGTTTCAAAAATTTTTAGAAAAACCACATTTTCAAATTCATATTTGGACTATTCTAGCTGCCATCCACCACACCAAAAAGAGCTGTAGTAAAAGGCCAGTTGGTGAGGGCAGCTAGAATGATAACAAGAGACTCTGACTTTTTGCAAAAATTTAATTTATAGTGGGTATGTTTTTAAGAAGGGGTTACCCAAAATCCCTATTAATTAAAATAAAAAATGAAATTGTTGAGAAAAGAAATAGTAAAATTTATTTACCCATCTTAAAAAGGACAGAATTAGACAGTACAGTTCCTGCCATTACAATAAATAGTGCAACCTCTAAAAACATTAATGGTAGATTGTCTTTTATATGCACATATAATAGAAATACTGTGGATGTATGTGCAATTATTAAGAAAAATTGGGCTTTATTGACCTTTGATCAGGACTTGTTAGATAAGTTTGGAGATACACCCTCCTTCATATTTAAAAGAGATCTTACCCTTAAAAATCTTTTGAAAAGAGGGTGGGGTCGAGTGAAGGACATGCAATCGAACCTTAAAAATGATAATTTTAAATGTGGGAGGTGCAACCAATGCACATATTTACTTGAAACTAGCCATCTTGAAACTAGCAATTTGTTTATGTTGAATGGTTTTAATATACATATTCACCCACATTACAATTGTTTGTCCAGGAATATAGTATATTTAGCTAAGTCTTTGGACTGCCCTGCCTTTTATGTGGGTAAAACCACTAGGGTTTTTAAAACCAGAATATATGAACATACATCTGATATTGCTAAAATGGTGAAAGCAAATTCACTAAGTAGACACATTGAGAGATATAGTGGTCATAAGTTTCAATTTTTAGTGATTGAGTTACATTGGCAGTTGAGGCTAAATGCCATATTTTTCCATGTTTAAATGATTGCACTAGTATACTGACCATATTAAAAATGAAAAGGCATGGTTGCTTTTTATAAATATTAAATGTAATTATATTAATTTATTTAAATATTTAGAGATTTGTATTTTTAAACAAACACTATACAACATTTTAACTATTTGATATTAAAGTGAGGCGATTGGTTTTTAAATGTAATGGTGTAATGAAATGTGATTAATTGATTGATCGGTGAGGGTATATAAGTGAAGTGTAATCAATTGATGTTGTTCTGATGAAGTCTAGTTCTTGTAACAGATGAAAGCGCACAACTGAAATAAAACTTTTGTTCTGGAACACCTTGGTCATCTTTCTGATGGTTTAAAGTACATTTTATCAACCGACTGTATTCATCAGTGATTTACCAGAAAATCAAACATTTTGAGGAATAAGGCAAAAATCAGAGACAGTTAAGACGTATGCTTTTGAGACTTACTATGTTCCAAGGTCTGTCACTCAGGGACTAACAAAGGTTTTATCCAAGTTAGGGTAAGATTCTCAAACTGTCAATAATTATAGGCCAATTTCTTTTATTAACTTTAAAGTCATGCTGATGGTGCAAGCATGGGGAAGAATCCAATGACTTCCTTCTGCTCTGGTGGAATCACATGAAACTAAAATAGACCACTCCAAGCCTGACCATTTTAGTGCTGTAATCTCCTTATATCAGCATTGGAGGCCTTATAAGCCTCCAGTGAAATGCAGTCATCAGATTTGAGAAAACATTTGATTTTATTTTTGGAGCTATCCGTGGGCAGTACTTGAGGCATATACCTTACTACCGCACTAAACCGACACAATCAAAATGTTTGCAAAATACCTGTTGCATGAGCCCTTATTAACTTAGATCTATTTCCTCCCTTAAGTACAGGTAACAGAAAGGGATTCTCATTTCCCCATCCCCATTCTTGCTTGCTACTCACCCCCTTGAGAAAAGCTCAGAACATTATGACATATTAAATATCTAGAACATATTAAAGCAGTAATATTACATCCCTCACATTCAAAGATGAATACATGGCTGTTTAAGCAAACTCTGTCAAAGTATTATCCATCACCATTAGACATCCTGTAGAAAACTGGAAAGCACTGTGGGCTGCAGACTAACATGAACAAAATGCAACCATTTTTTTAAGTTAATGATTCTAGAAAAATACTGCAAAGGAATGCAGTCAGACTACATTTTCCTTAGTGCTCATCTCCTCCAAAATACTTGCCATATCTCAGGTTAGTTAGAGAAGTAGTATAAAACTAGTGAATAACATTATGGGGTTGGCCTATTTGGCTTTATCTAACAAAATATGACCGACATAAATCTCAGTTTTGGCAGTTTTAGTGAATTAGGCAATCTATATAGTCATTCTACTCCTAAAGGTTATATACGTACTTCTTTTAATTTCCTTTAGTGACTTGGTATATGATTGCTGGAGCCCTCTCATTCCCTGGTGGCCTGCCTTGCATCAGGACTTCATAGTGTTATGGGAAATTTACTTTGTCTTTGATGTCAAAAACTATAAGAAAGTATTGGCTTTTTCACAGGGAGTTAACTGATGTGGCAGATATTCCCTCCCCTCCTCCTCCTACACCCTGGTTATATAGACATGATGTACAACTTTTTTACAGGATGTCTGGGTTTTGGCTGCCATTGATAGATACTATACTCTGCATCATAATTTTACCTGGGATGTACTAGATGAGCTTTATGGAATGCCTGTGTGAGTCAATTTGTAGATAAGTTTCATAACTTCTGGGAATGTCTCTGTGTACAAACTGTTTGTAAATATTTTCCCAATATGTTTCTGTATCCTTACAGACTTCTACTGCTTGCTCATCATACATATGAAAGCTAGACTGGTGGCAGGGCATGCTATCTGTATAAAAATATAACCAGGTCTGAGTTCTGTAGTTGTATATATATATATATATATATATATATATATATATATATATATATATATATATATATATATATATATATATATATATATATATATATATATATATATATATATATATATATATATATATATATATATATATATATATATATATATATATATATATATATATATATATATATGTGTGTGTGTGTGTGCGCATGTATGAAAGGGATTTTTACAAGATTTTGGAAATCTATGCAGATTTTAACTAGGAACAAATATTTTGCAAAAACCTTGGCTTTTATGCAATGGCATTCAGTTTTTCAAGCAAAAGGAATCTTGCTGGCAAAATTCCATGCTCTTTGATCAATGCATGGTATTGGTTTCAATATGACACAGTTAGTCTCCAGCAGGTAGTGGGCCTCGCGGTAGCTATCCATGATGCTGTCACTGATAATTATCTTGCATGAGTTGTATAGATACTCATTGCTAAGTGTATAAAATGGCAGGCATGTATTTTATTAGTATTTTGTTTATATTACCAATTGTGATTTTTTTTAATTCGTGCATAACTTTGTTGTTGAACTATATAGTTGATTAACCTTGGGCATTATATCTTCATGTTAGTCATGAAACATATTTTGTCTTTCATTAATTGTTCTCTTAGCTACTTGCTACATTCATATGATACTTTGTTAAGTCCATCATTGTTTGTGATAAGATCCATATTCAATCTTAAATTTTGAAAAAAAAAACACAACATTGTGCCAAACATGAAATGCTGACAGATGCCAACAGAAAGACAGACAGACAGTTCTCTATTGTCTTGTAAGAAAAAGTAAAGCTTAACCAAACAAAGGAATAAGGTAATATTTTGCTGAAGAACTGACACGAGCTGATAGGTTGCCTCTGATTAAAAGAGATATTTGGCAGAAAGGAGACATTACAGGTTTTATAATAAATTTGCCATTTAAGAAACTACTCAAGTATGTAAAAATAATGTGATACTTGAAAACACACCAGCAATGCCTCAGAATAGTTTCTTCTGTAATACTGTTTTTTTCTTTAAGAGCTTAGCTCTTTAGCCTTGATCTATGAACTAATATGTGAATGTTGTGAATTGATTTCCTCTGCACCAGTTTCCTGTATACCTTCAAACAACATGTAAGTAAAATCTTAACTTATGGTAGTAAATCACTGCACTTCACTTCCATCTTCATTATGGAGTATTACATCTCTTAATCTTATGAGCTATCGGGAGTAAAGTCCAAATCAATGCTGCATGAGTAGAAATTATTTTCTTCATCTTTAACTATGAAAATGTGCAGTTATAGCCTCCAGGAAGTCTCTCCCTATATTAAAACCTGTTTGAGAACTGGAAAATATGCTTATTCCTGATTGTAATCCAGATACCTGAAAAGTCTAAAAAAGGTACAGTGCATCACATTTCTATATACACCCAGGGAAGAACTATTTAAATACATAATATATTCTGAGTTTTGAGAGCTAAGACAAGCATTGTAGTTCTGAAACATAACTTTCAGATTACTGTGAACCAGTCAAAAATATGCCATGTGTTCATGTTTTATTCTTCATCATTATGTTATGTTTCATGAAAAGTACTGATGCATATGTTACTAAGTCAAAGTGTTTCATCAAACTTTGTAAGTTTAGTGAGTCACATTATTTAAAAGTATGAGATAAAATCATGCATATCAAATGAATAGAGGAGAGTCAGATTGCTGCAAGTAACAATTTTAATGATAAATAAAGTGTCTGATATGGTTGAATGATCTTACGTAAAAGCAACTTCCACAAGAAATGGGATTTTATACAGCTGAACATAAGTGATTGTAATGAAGGGGAAAAAAAGTAGAAAATAAAACCATGAAACTTATGCAAGGAAATTTTGCCAATTACTTTCACACAAGGAGTGATTACAAGCTTAGGAAAGGATATGTCCTATACTTGAGGAGTATTGTAAGAACTGTGGCAAAAATCTAATTTTGCTAAGTGGGTAAATTACGAGCAAGGAATGTAAAACTCTAAAAGAATGCATGTGAGATTTTGGCATATTAGTTTGGATGAAAGCAGTTCCAAACTCTGTACATTTAACACTCCTATGGAAATATAGAATTTCATCAGTATCTGAGGCATTTTGGAGAGCTGTTGTGCAGATTGCTGTAGGGTTTGAGGCTGCTTTTAATATTACTATCATGGAGGATGTATGAGCTTGGAGAGTAATGAAAAACATCTTGATAAGGAATTATTAGTTTACTAACTAAACTGAGACTGGATAACCTGAAGAGGAAGAATGGAAAGAAATGCAAATTAGAGTTACAGAACTAAGATATGTTGGTCAGATTTCAGTTTCAAAGGTTTTGAAAGTGGATGGAGTAAAATGTTTTACAAATATCTCCACCAGCAGTTAACATGTGTAGATATAATACAGACATTTTCAAAATATATTCAATATTTGACTCAAACACATGCCATTAAGAAATGTACTAGAATAAACATGACATTCTGTTGGACTAAGGAGAAAGAAAAAAAAGTTTTGAAGTGCTCAGATAGTTTCCAGGGTTCAGGCACGTAAATTATTTTATTTGAACACTATGGTTCATAGGTTCATAGGTAGGTACTAGGCTATCAGCCCAAGGGCCTATGTAAGCCTAGCCAGCAAGGTACCATAGCTTATGCCACCAAAGAAAGTTATTTTCCTGTGCCACTGTCCAGCAGAGACACAGAAGTGATTCCCGAGGTGTATTTCCTATTTCCCATCCACTCATCAAGATTTTTCTTGAAGAGTGCTAATGAAGAACTTTGCTTGACATAGATGGGTAGCTTGTTCCAGAGTATAAGAAGTCTCTGGGACAGGAATCTATCCCTCCAGCATGTCCTGTTTATTGTGGTGACAAGGTTTAGGTCCCTAGAGCATGTAGCTTGGAGGGATTGGGATTTCTTTAGGTGTAGCATGTCCAACAGCTCTGGGTTTGACATAACTTTATATGTTAGGCAGAGATCACCTCGGAGTAGGCGATATGCTAAGGAGTAAAGCTGGAGTTTTTTGAGGTGGTCAGTGTAGGGCATTTGCTTGAGGCCAGTAATCCTCTTTGTGAGGTACTTCTGTGGCCTTTCCATCTGCTGCAGATGTCTTGTGAGGTACATTCCAAAAGGGGCGTTGTACTCTATAATGGGTCTAATGAGTGATGAGTAGAGGTGAACAATGACCTCTTTTTTCCTGGATGAGAACCCTTTTATGATGAGGTGTGCCACGTAGAAGGACTTCCTGACTACTGTGGTGATTTGACTATCAAAGGAGAGACTACTGTTCACCTGGGTTGCAAGGTCTCTTATCACACATTTGGTGTTAAGTAGATTGCTGCCTATGTGGTAGTTCATGGGTGCAGAGTTTTTACCAAAGGGGATGACACTGCACATTTTGGCATTGAGCTTGAGGCCATGGTTCGGATACCAGGCATCTGTCTCAGTGAGGCCCTTCTGTAGGATGTCCACATCATTTGGGGACTTGACTATGGCTCCTAGTTTGCAGTCAACTGCAAACTTCATTAGCCAGAGGCCTTCTGTGTTAGCCTGTACTTCAGAGAAGTAGATATCAAACAGGAGAGGTCCCAGGACGGAACCCTGTGGTACTCCACTTGTCACTGCTTTGAGGTCAGATTTGGAGTCTGCAACTTTTACAGTGTGGGTTCTGTCAGTGAGACAGTTGGCAACCCATCTTGTGATGTAGGGATTTATACCTAGTGTAGTGAGTTTAGCTATAATTCCAGAATGGGGGATGGTGTCGAAAGCCTTGGCGAGGTCAAGATAGGCTGTGTGAACCACCTTACCCTCATCCACGGATTGGGTGACTGCCTCAAAGACGTTAATCAGGTTCAGGAGGCATAATCTGCCTTTCACACACCCGAACTGGGTGGGATCCAGAGTTTGGAGGTTACCAATGTCTTTGTTTATGAGTTCCGGTAAATAATGTCCAAAACAGAAGGAATCACCACGAATAAAATACTCTGCTTGTAGCATAAAAACGAGTTTTATTTAAGAATAAAATGAGCGCTTTCGCATAGAAAAAACTATGCTTCTTCAGAATGAATTACATACAAAAAACACATATTTTATATATAAAAAGTTTTGGCGGGCCTTTCAAACAAGTCAATTAACCAATTAGCTAGCTAGCTTCTCAAACAACAGCTTAAAGTGCTCCTGGCAGTCTAAAAAACACAGAATGCTCGTATTTTGTGTATAACATAGAACATGACACAATAAATAACTTAAAACATTAACAGTGGAACTGTAAAACAATGAATTCAGTGTGGATGACTAAAGTAATATGATTTATCTTAACTTACATGAGAAGGCAGCATTTCTAATATGGTAACCGAAACATTGCACAAAGTCCCTGTATATGAGTTCCATGATTATATGTTCCATGGCCTTGCAGACCAGGCTCGTCAGGCTAATAGGTCAATAGTTCCCGGGATCAGTGGTGGCTCCCCCTTTGTGGAGTGGGATAACTGTTGCTGTGCGTCATTCAGTGGGCACAAAGCTTGATGCGAGGCTATTATTGAACATGGTGCTTAAGTGGGGAGCCAGTTCGTTCTGAAGTTCATGTAAAATGCAGCCTGGGATGTTGTCTGGTCCCATGGATGCTGTGTTTTTGGATTTAGAGAGTGCAGCTTTCAAATGCATAGTTGTGATTACAGGGACTCTGCATTCTTCCTGTATAGATATGGGCCCTTTAGTGGGTGAGAGTGGGGTAAATTTAGCACTGAACCGATCTGCCAGGATGTTGGCAATATCAGTTGGTTCTGTAATTTTCGTGCCTTTGTGCTGTAACTTAGAGCAGATCTGGGTGTTGCCATCTAGAATCTTGACATAGCTATAGAATTCTTTGTGGTTGTCCTTGGATTTAGTGGTGATTTTGTTTTCATAGCTAGCTTTGGAGGATCTTATAAGGGATCTCAGTTTCTTACTGAGGCTGACCAGGGAGCTCCTCCACTCATGGGATTTTACTCTTTTTTGCAACAGTTTCTTCCTTCTGTTGTACAGTTTGTATATGGCAGGGGACCACCAGATTGGCTACTTTTTTTTGGAGGATAGCATCTTGGTTCTGTTTGGGATAGCATGATCCATGCACTCGTGTAAGTGCTTATAGAGTGCATTTGCATAGGATTCAGCAGTTGTAACTGTATTGTCCATTGCATGGGGGTCATGAAGTTCACCACTTCTGTCTTAAGAAGTATGAAGATGGCTTTGGGGAAATTTTTTACTGTGGTTTCCTTAATGGGGGTGGGGGCAGGATGTGGATATCAAGGGTGATAAGCTTATGGTTGGATCGGACCAACGTGGAGATGACTTCAGGTGTGGAACACCAGTCACTCATGTTGGTAATGACTAGGTCTAGGATATTGTTGCCCCTGGTGGGGGTGTGGAAAGTTGATCTAGGGCATTGGAGTTTATGAATTCCAGAAAGTGTTGAGCTAAGGAGTTGGCACACCAGTAGTTTTCCCAGTTAATGATGGGGTAGTTGAAGTCGCCCATCATTAGGGAGTTTGGTTGAACCCTAATATTTTCCAGTACATCAAAAAAAGAGGAGTGAGAATCCCATGGCATGGTGAGGGATCTGTAGTGAGCTACAATTTGGATTGCAGTTTTGCCCAGAGTTAGTTGCACTTGGATAACCTCGGATGCATTATGCTGAGCAACTAGCCTGGAGGTTTGGATATGCTTGATGAATACGGACACACCTCCGCTTTTGGTGTTTCGGCCCAGGTTACATGGCCGAAAAGTGTGGTATAAGTTATAGCCTGGTAGTGCAGGGGTGCTGTCTGGAGCCTTGAACCAGGTCTCAGTTACTGCACAGATATCAAAGTTCTCCATTTTAAGGAGTGCCTCGAGTGAGTGCACTTTGAGATTTAGACATCTAACATTGAGTATCATTACCCTCAGTTTTTGCTTGCCTGTTCCTGTTATGGTGGTGAATTTGTTATTTGAACCTTGCCTAAAAAAAGGCACTATAGGGGCAGCAAGAGCCTTATCCAGTATCCAGAATCCCAGGGGAGACAAGTGCAGGCCATCTATGGCAAAGCATCATGGTCTGTCGACCATGTCATCCCAAGCAGACTGGATCCCCTTAGAATGACACCAGAAGCTTAGCCAATTGATGAAGTCAATCATTGTAAATGGATGCTAGCCAGAATGGAACCAGTGCACTGATATTGTAAGAAAATTAACCAGTTACCTGTGGGCCAAGAACTTTAACTGACAGTCAACCAGGATATGCTTAAATAGAGAAAGATCTTTTAGCCTTGCTATATAGCTATGTGATGTTTCCTTATTACAATTATGGTAATCAAGCAATAGAAAGCCATTATACAATATTTTAAGAACTTGTACAAGATATCATCCATACTGCTAACATCATTGTTCTATTAACAAACGTATGACTTGAGAGTGATTAATAACCCATGAAAAGAAAGAGATCTAGTTAACATGTTTAGCTCCTCAGACTTCAGAAGAAAAGATATCCTATTGGGCTGAAATGGAATTCAGATGCATTATACTACAGTTGCAAATGAAAGAAAAATGGAACTATACAAGAATTCCACACTACTTACCCAATCTCCTGTAATTTGATGCAAGTAGTTTTGTAAGGTTCGTAAGTAAGTACTAGGCTAGCTGCCCTTGTGGAACACTTTAAGCCTAGCGAATTTCCCTTACTGTGAATCAAACCTTGTACCTTTTGTCTGTGAGGTAAATACCCTAACTATTATGCCAACCTTCCACTGAGCAATCACAGCTGTCAGAAAGTACACAGATGAATGGATAACTTGAACAGTGTGCTGGAATGCATATCATTGGATAATCTATTCATCCCAGTTGCTATTTTCACACACACACACACACACACACACACACACACACACACACACACACACACACACACACACACACACACACATATTATATACACATTGTCAGATTTGAACAGCCATCTATCTAAAGCCACATTTGTAGAGGTCTGCATTAACCACTGATGCCACAGAAGAAGTGCTGATTACCTGCAGGTGTTTCCACTAGGGATCATCAGAAATTAAAACAACAAGCTCATGGAGTCATTAAGATCTTCAGCGTGGGTTGTAAGACTTGCAGTTAAAAGGGTTTAATATCAAGAAGTGGTATTTTGTAATTCATAGATACTTTAGCTGCAATGAGGAAAGACCTCATTATTGACTAATTTGTATGTCTATCAATTGCAGTTAACAGCTGTGAAGTGCAGATCAGCATTTCCAGAGGTAGTTAACAGTGGCAGCCACATTGTGTAAGTATAAGCACTCTTCCCCCTCAGTCACTCAACCACAAACACTCACAGCAACAAAGTGAAGCACACACATGCACACGCACACACGCGCACACACACACACACACACACACACACACACACACACACACACACACACACACACACACACACACACACACACACCATATATACCATGCATTTTTCTGTTGTCGGAATGCTCCTGATGTCTCCTTTTCCCTTAACCAGGTAATACATGGATGATTCTTAATGCAGACATTTGAGTTTCACATATCATATCCTTCAATAAAAGCATACTAGGGCAAAAGTTGTGTATGAGGTGGTGAGGTATACCTAACATTTTGTGTCCCTCTCCCTTGTATAGCATGTCAGGTTGCAGGCATTACATAATGCCTGAGATCCTGGATAAATTGTGAAAAAACAAACAAACAAAAAATATATATATGCTACACTAACTTTTCAGTTGGTGAAGTGGGCTAACACAGAGATGGCTTGTGTTAAGGGTGCATGGTTCAAATTCCTCCTCCAATGTATTTATTTTATTTTATATTTATTTACTTATTTTAAATAGTAATCCCTGGTTTTGAATGGTGGAAATGAGGACTATTATCCTACATGAGAGGGGGAAGGTACAGATTTTGAAGTCTGCTTAGTGCCTTTAAAGTTATGCAACTCACCCCTGGTGTCCAGAGGTTCCAAACAACTTTTATTTAACTATGTGCCTTTAAGGCATGCCATATTGAATATACTTGTGTCTAATGTCACCTTCCACTGATATCTATACTGTTAAAATGCTATTAAAGTTTGAGGATTTAGGTGTAACTCTGGTATCTAGTGGTCCCTCCACCTCCCAGTCACTATACTGTTAAAGTGCTGTTAAGACACTAGAATTTAGATGTATCCCCAGTGTTTAATATTTCCCATGCCCAGTCCCTGTACTGTTAAAGTGCCATTATACCATAAGTATTTGGATGCATCCATAGTTGTTAGTATTCTACCCATCCCAAACCCTATACTGTTAAAAAGCCATTAAGGCATAAACATTTAGATATGTTTCTGGTGTCTAGTGATTCACCTAACCCTAATAGTGCAAGCCCTGCTCATTAGTCTAGGGGTGTGTGTAAGTATGACAGTTATCCATATCTACCCACCCACACACATATACACACATTTATTCCACATACGTACACACACCTAACCTAACCCACCACCACCCTTCCATTGCTAAATTCTAGGCAGAAATACGCACACACACACACACACACACACACACACACACACACACACACACACACACACACACACACACACACACACAAACACACATACATACACACAAACAATCACATATGCAGCCCTTCTCATATATTCTTTCACACATCTTCTAGTTCTATATTAACACTAAACTCCCTTGCACTTATCTATACCATGATGGATGAACAAAGCCTTATGGCTGTGTTAACTGTTGTGACATGGAAGGAGCATCTGTGCTAATCTAAAAATGCCAAGTGATTCTATGAATCACTCGGCATACAGATACCTTCCCAGGCAGTTCTAAGGGAAGGAACACATGGCTAGTCAGCATATGTCTCTCCTCTGAAGGACCTCATTATCATGTAGCCTCTGAACAAAAAGGTCACCTCAAGGTATACATCATGTACACATTGAGGTAATCTTAATGAAATGTTTTATGCAAGCTAGAAAGTCACTTTGCTTTTACGACATATTCCTATATATACTAATTCCAATATCACACGAACTCAAAGCATATATATATATATATATATATATATATATATATATATATATATATATATATATATATATATATATATATATATATATATATATATATATATATATAAATGTTATGTATAGTGTTAAATCCCATCATAATATGTGTGTGTGTGTGTGTGTGTGTGTGTGTGTGTGTGTGTGTGTGTGCATATGCATGCAGAGACACATACATACATCTGTTTCTAAATCTATAATCTATTAATCTATCAATCTCTCTCTCTCTATATATATATATATATGTGTGTGTGTGTGTGTGTGTGTGTGCATGTGTTTACGCCATGGTAAATCTAAAAGTCAAAATACTGACCTTCAAAATATCTAAAAAGTAAAACCACTGAAAGCACAAAACACTGAAAACTCAATATAGAAACACAAAATACTGTATTGAATAATTCTAATCAAACAAAATACTCTGTCTCATACACCCCACTTACAAAACTAAGATCAAGTGTCATTTTGATAAGTGGTACTGTACGGGAAAGGGTTTTTAGTAATGTAACATGTAGAGTTAGAATCAAGGTTAGGGTTTGCACATATGTGTAATGTTGGTAGGGCAGAATGAGGATTCATTAAACAGTCTTGTTATTCTACAACGTATCACCGTGTTTGTATTAAATGGAATTACCGTTGTTATTTGCTTAACAATGACAATGGTAATTCCATTATTATTTGCTTACTGCGGTGGTGGTGCTGCGGTAGCGTTGTCGCCTTACTGTTAGACGTTGCCCGTTCGATTCTCATTTATAGCATCTTCTGTGTGGCGACATGCGTGAACGGGCGTTCCTTCATTGAAGGTTGTGCGTTAGGCCCGGCAAGCCAGCAGGTAAAACTCTACTGCCGATCATTAGCGGACCGGAGTTCTGCTGTAGCGACCCCTAACCGGGAAAAGCCGAAAAACACAAACCATTGTTATTTGCTTAAAATGGTTTAATCTGTTTCTCAGTAACTGATCATCAGCTTGAGGCTGTCTGTATTTTTTTTTTTTTTAAATGTATTTTTGTTGTTTTCTTGCTTTCTTCTTAAAATGAATAAAATAACTGCTTATTCTGTATAATAACTGCATTAGAAGCAAAACAAACATTTCTGGCTTCTTTTTGTACATTGCTTTAGCTAGTAAATGCACCCTTACTACTCTTTGAAGAGAGTCACAGGAGGTTTAAGGTTTGTTCTGTAAGATGCATACAGTACAGACCCAATGTTCTTAACACAGCATACTTAGATACACCCAGTAACAAAGACTATATTATAGCAATAACCCATGCCTGGGTGTGGGTAATGCTAAATTTACCCACGGTTGGTGTGGTTTGGTCCTGAGGGCGAAGCCCGAGGGACCAAACAAAGCCAACCATGGGTAAATTTAGCATTACCCACACCCAGAAGTGGGTTATTGCTATTATACCATGACATTATTTAAGAAAAGAAACTATTACTTTTCTTAAATAATGGCATAGTATAATGCCTGTTTGCTGCCCTTCCGCAGATGTCTGGCATCCGAGGCAGTTCTGATGTACTGCACGCCTGCGCAGTACATCAGAGCTGTGGGCAAAAGCAACGGAGAAAGCAAGATCTCCGTTGCTTTTTTTTAGTGTTTTGCTATGTTAAATGAGTTTAACATAGCGAGACAGTTTTAAAATAAGCAACGGAGATGTCCGTTGCTTATTTTAAAACTGTCTCGCTATGTTCAACTCATTTAACATAGCGAAACACTAAAAAAACCAACGGAGATCTTGCTTTCTCCATTGCTTTTTTTTAAAACACTGTCTCGCTATGTTAAATGGGTTTAACATAGCGAGACAGCTTTAAAATAAGCAACGGAGATCTCCGTTGCTTATTTTAAAGCTGTCTCGCTATGTTAAACCCATTTAACATAGCGAAACAGTGTTTTAAAAAAACGAGTTATACTAATGGAAAAAAGTCCGGGTGACCGGACCTTTTTCCATTAGTATAACTCGATTTACAACGGGCACGCTGGCCAATCAGCGTGCATGTTTTGGGGGGGTCATGGTATAATAGACATTATAAAAGGTGAACTAATATAAATGTCTTTCACTATATTAAGCAGCATCAATGGACTGAACAATAGCTTAATGTAGATAAATATACTCCGTTCCAATAAATCATTAGAAAGTTAAATATTTCACATCTCTTCTTCACAGTTTTATAACTTTGGTTAGTATCACCTATCTGCAGTAGGCAGCTCTTCTTCCAGTATTTATCCCTAACTAGCAATGAACAAAATATACACTTCAATGACTTTCACCTCACATTTACATAGTCTGAGGAGATCATTTTCTTTTTAGATTTAGTTTTGTTGATGCCATTGCTTTCGGATGTAGTTAAATTGATGCAGGTCCAGCAATGTTGTGCTGGACCTGTCAGTCAGTGAGATCCAGTAAAAGCCCCAGTAGTTGTAGCCATCCAGATTCTTTAGCTAAGTCTTTGGATAAAAGAGTAAATGTATTTTCTCCATTGATAGGTCAGTAAAATATTTAATTATGTATATATTCCTTCAGTTCTGCTATACTTCCTTCTTTAGTTTTTCAAAACAATCACTGCTGGAGCTAGTTTTACTCCCTGAGTTTAAGCCTGACATACACTAAAATGACTATCATGAGGCTGATTTGATGCAACAAAATTTAATTATTTCTCATAATACTATGACCAAATCACATATTAGTTGGTGTTGTACAAACAGTACCACTCTTTATTTACATTTTTTATCATTATAACTTTTATTAAGCTGTTTACTGTTATTATTTTGTTTTGAATATGCGTAAATGTCTGTCATAAAGAGAAGGTAAGCTTGGCTTAATGGACATCCTCCTTCAGAATCCCCCCCCCCAAGATTAGCTCCTCCCTGGTTGTACATTTGCTCTTTTTGGGTCTTAAGCAGAATCACTTAAACATGGCTTAGAAAAAAAGGTAAGATAGATGTGAACTCATGCAGTTATTTCCAAGTATCTTTATATTATTTTTCCTTCTCCAGAAAATACATACACTCATGCATAAATACATTTTTCAGCCAAACTTTTTTCTTTAGAGGGCAGTCAGGAAGACCTATACTCCATGGTAGGGATCAAGGTATTTCAAGAGAAGGGAGATCAACTAAAATGTCAACAATAATTTCAAAGTACCTATTCTGGCTCAGACAAAGATGGTTCATTTAAATGGCGCTATGGTTCACTTAAACGGTGCTTTGCATCCTTTTGTGCTGTTACCATATGGAGACCCCATGTTCTTCTCATCAAATTCCGTAATGTTACTTCTATCACCAAAAGTGCTCTCAGTGGAAGTCAGAATTTAAATTTCCGTGCATAAATGGTGAAACATTCAAATAGATGGCTCCTAAAAAGGTGTTTGATTTGTGTTTCAGAAAACAGTTCTGTTAAGAATGTTGCTATCAGCCCACACCAGCAGCATACATTCCTCTTTTGAAGAAAGCCAGAACCATCTTAAGTAAAATATTAATCTTAAGACCCATGCTTAGAATGTTGTTCTCTTATTACAAGCGTATGAAATATTACATTTTTTTCCAAGAGTCACAGCAGTGGTGTTACCTTCTTACCAGCTAGTTGTCCCAAAGACAGGCAATGGCATTTGCAAATTGTTCAGCCTAAATTAACATGTCAATATGCAAAAGTTTATGATGTTTACACTTCAGTGGTGCAGCAGGTAACACACTGACCTTTAGTGCAAAAAGCTACGGGTTCTATATGAATGCCAGGTAGTTAGATTTTTGACACTGCAGAGCAACAAAAGGAGGGTGCTGACCTCTTGAGTGGGGCATCTATTGGATGAGATGTTAAGCTGAGGTCCCATCTGCTTGATTTGGTGGTAGTTCAAAAAGATCCAATGGGAACTGTCAAAAAAGAGTAAAGTGAGTTTCCCTGATCCCCTGGTGAAAGTTACCCTAATGGTATATAACACCACTTTGTGTCTCCCCTGAACGAGGCCACTAGCCTACTGGGACTAACTTGGTCAACAAAGAATAAACAATATAAATAAGTGAATAAATAAATAAATAACTAAATAAGTGCATAAATAAACCTTTCTTCATCTAGTATTGAAGGGAATGCATCATGCTGGATCTAAAGGCTTCTTTCTGGTAAACACTTGTCTTCATTGTTGTAAGGAATGTATGATGTTTTACGTGGGGAAGAAGCATTTTCAGCTTTCAATACTGTCATTTGGTCTTACAGTAACTGTCATACCTTATGTGGAGTTCCAGACCCTCCTTATTTCTGCACTCATATTGGAAGGAATTCACATATTTTTTGCATACGTGACTGTCTGCTTGAAGCTCAATGCAGTGATAGATAACTGACAGCCCAAATGTGGTGGTTATATTTTTATACTATCAGAAAGGCTAGCTACCAAAAAATATACATTTTCTTAGCACGGTGGAAGACCCTTTTATGTGTATTGTTTGGAACTTCTCCAGAGATATTATTTGTGAGTTATGAGAGGGTACAGAACACGGGTTCCTTCTTTCACCTGGCTCTCAGCCAGATTATTCCTTGTAGTACTATGACATGCAGATTAACATTACTATGGGAGGAGATTAAACATTTTTTTTCAGAAATCTGTGGAATCAAATGAAAGATACACTGATAAGGAACTCTCAATGATTCCTACTCAGATAAAGGAGGTATAATAATAGGCAACTGCAGTTTTCTTAAATCTAAGTAAACCTAAATAAATCATTCATGCCTATACAACAAAACTAAAATAAATAGTTCATTATGACTGCAAAAGGCAAGCTAGGCCATGGTTGTTTTAGAAAATGATGAGCAGATGGGGCTAAGAAAAGAGATATTTGCTTGTGTCCAAAGAAAACAATTTCCCATATACTGGACCAAAGACTGCAATGTTCTGTAAAAGCCCTCGATTTCACATGTTCAGAACGCCATATCCAAAGCAAACAAAAAAAAAAAAAAAAAAAAAGATACAGCTAAGCTTCCAAGTATTGTATATATGCTGGATACAAAAACATTGGTTCTCCCTGTATATGGGTTCACTTTAAATAATCGAATGTTCAAAACATCGACATTCTGATCATCGAGACCAGAACATCGATGTTCAGAACATCAAAGGTTTAAAGTGGAAGTGCCAGGTAAGTGAGATTGTGGAATGGTGGGTGTGTATGCAGGGCAGCAAGGTGCCCTGCATGTTGTGTGTGTGCCATCTGAGTGTTGGCATTGCAGGTAGGGTACGGGAAATCTCCCGTTTAGTGCTACAGCATATAACGTTAAATGGGAGATTTCCCTTACCCCACTGTAGTGCAATCTTGGAGTTGGAATATTAAAGTAGGGGGGTGTGGGGTGCAGGGGGGCAAAACCCCCCTGCATAACGTAGTGTTTGTGATTTTTTTTTTTTATGGTTCATTTTGAACATTCGATGTTCTGAACATCGATGTTCTGGCCTCGATGATCAGAACGTCAATGTTCTGAACATTCGATGATTCAAAGTGAATCTATATAAATATATATATATATATATATATATATATATATATATATATATATATATATATATATATATATATATATATATATATATATATATATATATATATATATAGTTCCCCTTCACAAGATGGAATGGATGGAAGCTCGAAATTCATAATCACGACACCAGAATCTCGAACTTCCATTCACTTGAAATTGTGAGTGGGAGCCTTAGGTTTAAAAAAATAAAAAGTTAACTTACCTTATTGCAGGGGGCCAGGTCCCCCTGTACCCTAGCAGTTTAAATGTGAATGTTCTGTGACTGCACTATAGCGGAGGAATGGAAATTCTTTTGTTTTGCGCTTACGTATATAGCGCGTAATGGGAGATTTGCCTTTCTTTCACTATAATGCGATCTCGGAGTAGGTATATTTAAGTAGGGGGTGTGAGGGGTGCAGGGGGGAGAAAACATTTAAAAGGTGTTAATTTTTTTGTTTTTGTCCCTTGCATATGTTTGAGTTTCTTTAAATTTGAGATTCTGGTTTTGAGTTTATGACTTTCGAGATTAGAGAAATTCGATCATATGAAGGGGAACCATATATATATATGGGTCTACTTCATATGGTCGACAGTTCATATGGTCGAAACTCATATGGTTGACAGTTCATATGGTCGAAACTCATTTGGTCGACGGCTCATTTGGTCGACAACCAGTATTCAAGGCACTTAACAGGGATTTGCCCCCCTCCCCAAAGTTGTGCGACCCTGGAGTTGATATATATATATATATATATGTATATATATATATATATATATATATATATATATATATATATATATATAGTTAGGGGGGGTGTGGGTGGTGAAGCCTCATACTAATATTCATTTAATATTAATTTAAAACATGAAAATACAACAAAAACTAAACATTTAAAACAAATATAGGTGGGGGGATTCACCCCCCACACACCCCCATAAGAGTCACGTGGAACTGATTGCGTGCCTGGCCAATGAATAATTTGCTGATTCCTTTTTAGGTTCAACTGCTTATACCCTAAATTATTTTTGCCAATTATTACCCAACAATCTCACTTTACTCACTTTGGTACCTTGTCAACTTGCCTTCATTGGGAAGAGTCCTGTCCTACAGCAAAGATGTTCTTGAAGACACTACTATATCTAAATTTCTCAAGAAGATCTTTGGTTCTTAAGTGGGACTTCTGAGTTGTGACTGAACTCTTAATACCCCCATTTTTGCTTACTGTTTACTGTTCACTTGAAGTGATCTAGCTTAGAAGGTGGTCCTTCTGGTGGCAATTGTTTCCTCTAGAAAGATATCAGGGTTGCACCCTTTCGTATGTACATAACTTTACCCTATCTTTTGCACATAGAAGGTGACCATTTATACGGATCTTTATGTCTAAAATTACATTACACACTATATTAAATCAGTAAAGTCAGCTTCTGTTTTTATCTCATCCAAAATATTCAGGATGATGCAAACTGAGATTTTAAAAATCATATTTTACTGCATTTTCTATTTAACAGAATTCCCATTCACCTGGCAGGTGAGGAGCTCTTGTATGCAAGCATAATATTTACAAGATGATCACTAGCTGCACAGACTTCTGTTGCGGTTCAGTAAGCAAGCCATTTCATGGTTCTGTTAGGGCCATTTTTAATAAGGTTGCATCAGCAGTCTACTTCCATGATGCATTTTCACTGCCCTTTGTGAAACAATGGCTTGACTGATATTTTATATTTTAACAAAGTACTATAAAGTTAGAAGAGAATTCAAATATTAGGAGGGTTTTGTTACAGTAATAATCCAAGAGATATTAACTGGATCCTGTACCCAGTCTTTGGATGTATGGCTTAGCTGTCTACTCAAACATATTGAACTATGAAGACAAAGATGAAGAAATATTATAGAACAATTGAGTGTGATACTCAGAGCTGTAGCAAGGCAGTTTGGTGCCAGGGGAAACACATCCATTTTGTACTTTTTGCCCTCCCCGGATCAGTCCTCCATGAAAATACAAAGGCAATGACATCTCATTTCCATGTTCATTATAGCTTCTGAGGTATGTGTTTACAGCTTTTGGGTTTTACAATAACTGCATGTGCATGACTCTCTAACTGAAATGGCTTTAAGTTATCTTGCAAATAGAAATTTTAATTTATGTGTAATCAACATAATCACAAAACAAGAGCACACTTTAAACTAAGGATCACTAGATTAATAAATACATGCCTTATCATATTCCACAGACTGAAATGTAATAAGGCATAGATATATGCCTTGTCATATTTCTGTCTGTGTCACCTGAGTGAGATGGTAAAGTAGTTAATATAACATGCCTTCCTAGTATTCTTATGCCAGGTAATAAAACTGCACTACAATCATGACACTTCACATTTCACTTTTTAGACAAAACTCCATGTATACAAAAACAGTGGACAGTTATATAATGTTAATGAAGCACATTGATCTTTTTCTGAAAATTTTCATTAAATACAGAGATAATTTGCTGTATTTAGGTTCATAGGTTCATAGGTAGGTACTAGGCTATTGACCCTAGGGCCTATACAAGCCTAGCCAAAAATGTACCCTGGCTTTCGCTACCCAAGAAAACTATTTTCCTGTGCCCCTGTCAAGCAGAATCACCGAAGTGATCCCCGGGGTGAATTTCCTATTACCCATCCAATCATCAAGATTTTTCTTGAAGAGTGCTAATGAGGAGCTCTGTTTGACATAGATAGGTAGTCTGTTCCAGAGTATGGGAAGTCTCTGGGACAGGAATCTGTCCCTCCAGCATGTTCTGTTTATTGTGGTGATAAGGTCTAGGTCCCTAGAGTGTGTAGCTCGGAGGGATTAGGATTTCTTTAAGTTGAGCATGCCCAACAGCTCTGGGTTTGACATAGCTTTGTATGTTAGGCAGAGATCACCTCTGAATAGGTGATATGTGACGGAGTAAAACTGGAGTTTTTTGAGACGGTCTGCTTAAGGCATCTGTTTGAGGCCAGTAATCCTCTTTGTGAGGTATTTTTGCGGCCTTTCCAGTTGTTGTAGATGTCTTGTGAGGTACATACCAAAAGGGGCGTTTTACTCTATAATGGGTCTAATGAGTGATGAGTAGGGGGGAACAATGACCTCTTTTTTTCTGGATGAGAAACCTTTTGTGATGAGGTGTGCCTCATAAAAGGATTTCCTGACCACTTTAGCGATGTGATTATCAAAGGAGAGACTACTGTCCACCTGTGTCCCAAGGTCTTTTATTATACTTTTGGTGTTATGTAGACTACCGCCTATGTGGTAGTTCATGGGTACAGAATTTTTACCAAAGGGGATGACAATGCACTTTTTGGCATTGAGCTTGAGACCATGTCTTTGACACCATGCATCTGTCTCAGTGAGGCCCTTTTGTAGGCTGTCCACATCATTAGGAGTTTCAATAATGGCTCCTAGTTTGCAGTCATCTGCGAATTTAGTTAGCCAAAGACCTTCTGTGTTAGCCTGTACTTCAGAGAAGTAGATACCAAATGGGAGAGGACCCAAGACTGAACCCTGTGGTACTCCACTTGTCACTGGTCTAAAGTCTGATTTGGAGTCTGCTACTTTCACAGTGTGGGTTCTTTCAGTAAGCCAGTTGGCAAGCCATCTTGTGACATAGGGATTTATACCTAGTTTAGTGAGTTTATCTATAATTCCAGAGTGGGGGATGGTGTTGAACGCCTTGGCGAGATCTAGATAGGCTGTGTGAACCACCTTACCCTCATCTATGGCTTTGGTGACTACTTCAAAGAAGTCTATCAGGTTTAGGAGACATGATCTGCCTTTTACAAACCCAAACTTTGTTTATTCAGGGCAGAAAACCTAGAACCACCAGAATGTAGCTGCTTGTATCTCACCTCAAGATGCACCCTGCCATGTGTACCATTAATAGTTAACAATCTCTATCCCAGTACTGTGGTCTGTGGTCCACCATATGTTTACTACTTATCTTAACATGCTATATCTCTGTAATGTGGTCTTTCTGTGCTCCACTGTGTATCTACTTCTTAGCAGCTGCAAACTATGCTTGAACATTTGCAGCCCTTAGGCTTACATCAAAATAATATGTACCCATACCATCTATATGATAAAAAGGTATATGTGAATATTTTTGTATATATTCTAAATTATTTTCATAGTATATTTCTAAGATGTTATGTAACTGCTATAGGTGAAGGATAAAGGCCTGTCTACAGTCCAAGTGACCCAAGTTCAAATAGCAGCTTGGATACTTGACAGCACAGGCAGGGAGAATGGGTGTGTCCATCCCTGGGGAGAAGGCAGGGTGGTGCACTTCAGGATGCATGCTTGCATGGTTGAACTTTCTGGTGAAGGCAGAGAAAGTAACTACTTGGTGTCTCCTGTGGTTGGGTAGTGCAGTCCTGCTAACATCAGCCCCTTTGCAGAAGTGAGGGGTGATACAGCACTAACATCTGTTGCATGTCCCACCCATGGGCTGCCAAAGGACTATATGCAAGGCTACAAAAGGAAAAATATTTCATCCCAGGAGTATGATGCTGCCTAGGATGCCTCAATCTCTCTGTGGGCTCCAACATGGACAGGTGGATTTTGCAGAGTCAGAGAAGGAGGAGAGGCACTGGAAGCATCTAGTCAGCTATGGGGGAGCAAAACAATAAGAAAAATAATGAAATCATTTGCCTGGTATTCTCTCATCTCAGGTTTCCTTTTTTATCATGCATTGTTTCCTTTAGGTTTAAGATATTACTAAGATTTCATATTAAACAGCTGCTTGACCAAAACTCACTGACTATATTAACTGATATGGAAAGTCCATATTTTGCAACACCATTCAGCTGAGTAAATCAGTGTAGAAGACAATGATCATTGCCACTGCAGGTTGATGATGTAGGGACAGAACTCTGAACCAGAAAATCAAAGTGAAAATTTAATAATAAAATGAATGAGAAAAAGAACAAAACTGCAACAGCTCATTACATTTTATCAGATTACAAATAAATGGCAGAACTTGACAAAAGCAGAATAAGCCAATGCAAGAAATATCATGAAATGAACACCACATAATAAGCCATTGTATACCTTGATGTGTATGTCTGAGTGTGTTACACAAAGCACAAGCACCCACTTAAATACATACATGCATATATGCACACACACACACACACACACACACACACACACACACACACACACACACACACACACACACACACACACACACACACACACACATACATGTACACATAACACATTCGTTTTCATCCATCTTCAACAAAACCAAAGCAAAAAGAAACATTATCAGTTGTGAAGCTCTCTTAAACATCAGATATCAATGTCAGTTATTAAAAAGAAATCCCTGAGTTTAATTTAATTTTACTTGGGGAAACATATTTTTCTTGTGAAATTAGCTGCTGTAAGATGAATTATAACCAGCCTTTTTGTAGAAGAGCAGTTAGACTCATTTATTTCTGAAAAACCAAATGTTTCTTCCAGTAGGTGTAGCAGGTGATTTTATTGTTTAAGTCTACACTCTGAAATGAAATTGCAGCTTGGACCTTCATGAGAAGAAAAGGCCTAACTGTGCAGGTTTTAACCTGCCACTACTATCATTCAGATAAGATCTCTAACCCGTAGATGATTCTGTAGTGATGATGGCATGGATGTTCTTTTGCCTTAAACCAGGTATTTTTGTCTCACAGTTCTGCTCTTCCACTCTCTGCTATGTGTGTGCTCTGTATTCTAGGAACAAATCCTCTCACAAAAACAAAATGGCAATATTCGGTGTGAGGGAACATCATAACTACAACTCAGTGCTAATCAGAAAGCAAAATGAGCACTTTAGAAAGATATCTGAGGTGTTTAAGGACTCGGGGTAGTGATAAATGACATACTAGAGGTGGTCACAGAAACTTGAAAATACAATTGATATAGATTTTATTGGTGTGTAAGATAAAAACGTTTTATTAGACAAAGCATTTAATGGGTTATGGACTAACTGAAGTTTCATATTTATTGGGTACTGAAACAATTTGAATATATTTAAATGACTGAATCATGATTGATTTAGCATCTGATGAAGTCTTATGTAGCAAGACGAAAATGTGGTGATTAAGTTAAGCATTTATGTTACCTTGTGTCATTTTATTTCAATAAAGTGAGTGAAAGCTTTTATAGCGTTGGCATCACTTCTCCTTCTAAGTGCCTTAGATTATTGGTTTTATTGGTTTTTGCACTATTGGGCACATTTCCTTTTGGACAAACTACCACACTGTTGTGAGACACACTGATGCCCCCCCTCACCAGGCTGTGCAAGGAGACTATCATAGTCAGTGGCCTATCAGGGCCAAGAAACCACCAGATCACACATGCACTCAGGACATTGAACCACAAGTACTGCTATGACTCTGTCATAGACCACATGGGCATTAATGACCTGAGATGTACCTTACTGGACTATTTGAAGAGAGACATGCTAGATCTTTCAGATAATGTGACCCAGACAGGTATGAACCCAGCATTGAGCAGCATTCTACTGTCTCCAAATATGATACCACAATATAAACAGAAGATAATTGACTTTAGCTATTGGCTTAGTTACTGGTGTCATTCTAAGGGGGTCCAATATTTGTCAGCTTGGCAGGACATGATCAAAAAACTATGCTGCTTTACCAGGGATGATAAGCACCTGACCCATTAGGCTTTTAGACACTGGCCAAAACATTATCCACCCCTATAGTGCCTTTTCTAGGCAATGCCAATCTGATAAACCTTCCAGTATAGTAAATTCTACATAATTTAAACTGAAAGTGTTTCTGCTCAATTTCAAGGAGTCTCAACAATAAGATCCAATCACTGGAAGCACTCCTCACCGTGGAGTGTTGCCATATGTGCAGTTACTAAGACATGGCTTAAAGCCATGGAAGGCATCATGGTAGTACAAAGCTATAATGCCTTCTACACATTTAGACCAGCTGCTGCACAAGAAAGGAGCAGGAGGTAGAGGTGTATCAATTTACATAAAAATCAAGCACACCTCAGGATTGGTGAAACAATATGACATGCTTGAACTACTCTATGCCAAACTAACCTTAGGTAAAGTGTAATTCCATATCCTTGGTAGTTTCAGGTCTAAGTCTATGACCCAAGATAACCACACTACACACTTTACTGGAGTCACTCACAGTTCAGCCCAACATCATATTTATTGTGATTTCAACTATCCCATCATAAATTGGGATTCATACACAACCACTAATGTACAGCCTCAAAGATTCCTGGATTTTGTCAATGCAAATTCCTATGAACAGCTAGTCAGCACACCTACTAGGGGTGCAAATATCCTGGATCTGCTACTCATAAATATGAGGGAATATTGCACCCCCTGTAGAACAGAGTGTGTGTTGTAACTTTAAGAAGCATTTTAAAGTGAGGGCACATGCATATAAATAGAGAGCATGTGCAGGCAGCAGTGCCATTTTAAGAGAACACCCAAAGTGTTAACATGTGTGAGTGCAGTAGTCAGTCTGTTTATAAGTTTATTTAAGTTTAAATTACTAAGCCTCAGTCCTGATGTGTTTGTATATAACAAAGCTACTTGAACCGAACCCACAACTGTTCTGTTTTATCCTGACCAGACGAGCGACATGGTGTCAGAACCAGTATGGAAAGTGCAACTTCTTCAAGCCATGAGATGCAGAGTTAATGTGAAGGTATATTGAGCAGTTTGGGCGATACAGTGCTCAAATGATTAAATAAAGGCCAGAATGAACTACAGGTAACAAAAACTTTCATAAATTATTTATTTTGTAATGAAAACTATACAAAGCATTTGCAAAACAAAACACATTGCTAATCAAACAAGTAGCACAAAATGTATTATTAATCAAATGAAAGGCACAAAACCCATTACTGATTAGGTGAAATATTTGAAACCATGATATTTGATAAAATTATCAGAAATACTTATGAATATGTTCAGAATTACTTTTGAGTTGCATAACAAGCATGTTAAAGTAAAACAAGCACAAGAAAAGTATAACAAGCATGATAAGAGGCCAAATGGGTATAAAGAGTACAATAAAAGGGCAAAATAAGCATTAAAAAGCAAGGCAACTGCATATTTTTTAATAAATGACCACATTTTTTGATATGAGCCACTATTTTGCATTCAGCAAAGCTATTCAGAGCATAACTAGAGTTGTTCAAAGTATCTCAGAGTGTGCAAAGTGTTTGCAGTATGTGTTTTACTGCAGTGCAATTGTTTTGAAGAGGTCACTGTGTGCAAAGTACAGTTTATTTGCAAAATGCAGTCAAAATACAGTCAATTTGAAAAGTTTCTTGTACTGTGTACATTTTATTCACAAAGTGCAGTCATTTCAAAGTGTTTCTTACACTGTACAAAGTTAATTCGCAAAATACAGCCATTTTGAAAAATTTCTTGTGTATGGTTTATTTGCAAAGTGCAGTCATTTCAGAGTGTTTCTTACACTGATAAGGAGTGGTTTTGCAAAGTACAGTGATTTCAAAGTGTTCTTGTGCTACTGAAACTTATTTTACAAAGTGCAGTTATTTCGAAGAGACTATTGTGCTGTTGAGTACAGTTACAAGTTCTGGCATAAATTTCTGATGTATATGTATGTGTGCTCATACATAATTTCAAGGGTCTTTATTACTGTGTGTTGATATGGTAGAGGCATTTTGCAGACTCATTCCACTTGTGTTTGATCATAATATTGCAGACAATTGGAGAGTCTTTGAGCAAGAATACAATATTTTCATACAAGCAACTTTTTCTGACAAAGATGCATGTATGAGAGCATTTATTTCACTTAATATAGTGGGGTCAGAAGCTATTGAAAGAGAGCATTCATTTGTGCATGCACCAGCAGTATTGGTAGGAGAAGGGGGAACTCACCATATTGTTGTACAAGCTGAGGACCCTGAGTGCTTGAAACATAAATTTAGAGAAATGTATAACCCCCCCAGACAAATGTTACATTGCAGAGGCACTTATTTTATACAAGAGACCAAAAGCCAGGAAAAACTTTTGTAGGTTATATTACTGACTTCAGAAATAAAGCTAAAACATGCAGGTATGGTGATTTGAATGACAAGTTGATCAAAGACAGGCTTGTTTTGGTGTTAATGCTGCTGTGAGAAAGACTTTGCTTCTAGACAGTGATTTAATGTTGAACAAAGCCATAGAGATTTGTCAAATACACGAGCTTACAGAAAGGCACACAACTATGCTTGCAGGTGATAAGAGCATGGTTTCAACAGCCTCTATAGCAAATGTAGACAGCATACAGCATGTGGCTAACAGAAATAGCCCAAAACACATGGCAGCTGCAGTGCCTGCAGGATTTCCAAGGAGAACCCATAACTTTCCATCACGTTCTAAGACCAGCTCAGTAAAATGGACATGCTCAGTGTAGCACAGGCATGAGTCAGCAAAACCCAAGTCAAGTCTTACTGTTAACTATCATAATTGTGGTAACAATCATGAGTCTAAAAGAGAGAAGTGCTTAGCATTTGGTGAGCAATGCCACAAGTGTAAAAAATGTAACCACTTTCAAATGTTTTGTAAATCAAGCAAGCCTCATTCATTTATTAAGAAAGGTCACTCAAAAAAGCAAGGTGATCATATGCAACTCTACTTTTTATGTAGATGGTGCATCAGTGGTTTGTGAAAAGGTAAATTCAGTAGGTTTGCTGGCAAAAAATGAAGTGTTTTGTACTGTCCTGATAAATGGTAAACCAAAGAGATCAAAGTAGACACTGGTTCAAAGTGCAATGTTATGTCAGCAGAAACATTTGCTAGATAGAGTAAGAGCTGGTGAACAACTTAATCTGACCAATTATGCAAAGCTTGTTGGTTATGGGGGTGAAGAGATTCAAACTGAAGGCTCAGGAGTGCTTTTCAGCTGGGAACAGTTACAGCTTGCAATTTTATGTAGTCAAAAGACCTGTGCAGTCATTATTAGGTCTGAAACTTTATTTTACCAAAAACGTGCATCATGTAAGCACATGTCTTAGTTCCAGTTTTACCAATTATCTTTTCTCAGCATATGCTGATCTTTTTGAAGACAAGCTAGGCAAACTTCCAGTTGTGTACTCCATTAAATTAGATCCAGAGATCATTCCAGTGGTCAGACCAGTGAGAAGAGATTTGATAGCTATGCAGGACAAAGTCAAGGTCCAGTTAGATAAAATGGTGCAGCAAGGTGTGATTTGTCTAGTTACAGAACCAACTGAATGGGTATCGTCCAAGGTAGTTGCTCATAAGAAAAGCTCAGATGAAATCAGAATATGTATTGACCCGACAGACTTAAATAAAGCATTAAAGAGACCCCACCATCCTATGTGTACAGTCAAGGAAGTCGCTACCCTCATGCTAAATTCCACTATTTTTTCTGTCTTAGATGCAAAGTTAATTTTGGCAAGTAATGCTTGATCGTAAATCTTCACTATTGACTACATTCAGTACCCCATTTGGCAGATTCAGGTTTCTTAGAATGTCTTTTGGAATAAATTCCGCCAGTGAAACCTTTCAGTGTAGAATGGAGCAAATTTTTTCAGGTTGTCCATGTGCTATAACATTGGATTATTTACTAGTTGGAGGCAATGTTGAAGCAGAGCATGACAGAAACCTCAGGAAAGTTCTGGACAGAGTGTGTGAAGTGAATTTAAAGCTCAATCCTCTGAAATGTAAATTTAGGCTACTAGAAATTACTTATGTAGGTCATTTATTTACCAGTGCAGGTTATGACCAGACCCTTCCAAACAGCCATTTCTGAGATGCCAGCTCCAGACAATGTTCAAGCCTTACAGTGTTTTCTTGGCATAGATACCTATTTGGGCAAGTTTATACCAGACTTCAGTGAATTATCAATGCACTTAAGAGAGCTGATGTGCAAAAATGTTGCCTGGTCATGGCTGGAACAACACCAGAGAGCATTTGATGACCTTAAACTGAAAATTGCCAGTCCACCTACATTAAGATACTATGATATCCACAAACCAGTGATTCTTTCCTGTGATGCTTCAATGTTTGGTCTTGGTGCAGTTATTCTTCAAGAGGGCAAACTAGTAGCCTATGCATCTAGGACTCTTACCCAAACTGAGATGAAGCATGCTCAAATTGAGAAGGAACTTTAGGCAGTTGTGTTTGCATGTTCGAAGTTCCATGATTATATTTATGGCCAAGCTATCCAAATTGGGATTGATCATCAAACCCTAGTCAGTATTTTAAAGAAGCCTATGCGTACAGCTGCAGTGAGACTACAAAGAATGATGCTCACATTACAAAACTACAACTTCAAAATTGTCTATACAAATGGCAAACTTCTTTATCTGGCTAATACCTTATCTAGATTGCCTAGAAATACCACAGAAAAGCTTGATGCAGAGAATTTTGACTTCGATGTCATGGAGGTGTATAATTTTTCTACCATAAGACTAGACGAACTAAGAGATCATACAAGGAATGATCCAACTTTGCAAAAACTCAATCATTTCATCAATGTTGGATGGCCATCAAAGCAATCTTGTGTATCAGCAAAAGTGCAACCTTATTTTCCTTACAGATATGAGATGTTGATGGAAGATGGTATCATTTTCAAAGGTCCTAAAGCTGTTGTTTCTACTTCCTTACAACATGAGTACATCCGGATTTTGCGTCAAGGCCACACAGGTTCTGAAGCTGCCAAAAGAAGGGTGAGAGGACTAGTATTTTGGCCTTCTCTGTCGAAAGACATTGATAAAGAACTTTCATCTTGTTCAGTATGCAATAGTACAAAACCACATTTGCAAAAAGAGTCACTTCAGCTAAGCCAGATTCCTGAACTACCTTGGTCGACAGTAGCCACTGACATATTTGAGTGGAACAGTCAACATTACTGAGTGTTGGTAGACTCTTATCCGACTGGTTTGAGATCGATTTGCTACCTAACCTAATATCCAGTACTGTCATTACCCAGTTGAAATGTCATTTATCAGTCCATGGTAGTACACACAAAGCTATTTTTGACAATGGTGCCCAGTTTACTAGTCAGCTATTTCAGAAATTTGCAAAAGAGTGAGACTTTATCTATATTACTAGCAGTCCTGAATACCCACAGTAAAACAGCCTGGCTGAGTGTGCAGCACAAAGTGCAAAGAAATTACTAGAGAGGTTAAAGCATGACAATATCGATGGTTTCTTGAATTTACTTAATCTCAGAAACATACCCCATGGCAATTTACTTGGCTTGCCTGCTCAGAGACTTCTATCTAGACAAAGCAGAAGAACCTTGCCTATCAGTTCCAGTTTGTTGGTGCCTAATGCTAAAACCACCAGAGCAATCACAGCCCAACTATTTAAAAAATGTTCCTTTCAGAAGTCCAGCTATGATAAAATGAGCAGATTTCTTTGTCCATTCAAAGAAGGAGAGATAGAGAGGATGCAAAAGGCAAAAGGTTTTGGTCGAATTGGTCAAGTGAGAGGTATATGTGCCGAGCCAAGATCCTACTTAGTGGAATCTGACGGTATTAAATACAGAAGGAATTGCAGGCATCTTCTTCTGGTGTCTGAATCAATATCACAGCATCCTACCTGTGATACAAACTCTAGATCTCAGAGCAATCCACTCACTTCAAAATTAGAAGTCTGTTATAATAAGATTTCTAAATTTGTCACCAAAGCCAAATACTCCTCCAATCACTGTATTGCCCTTAATTTGTTACACTGGCTTGAAGTCCCCAACCATCTAGACTATCTTCAGATTACCACATCCCACAAACTAATCTTTGAACCCTCTAAGTGCCCTGCTCTATGCAACACCCTTCTCCCCTACACCTCTCAGAGAACTCTCAGATCTACTCATCAAAACCTAATCTGTGTCCGAAAACCCAAGTGCCCTGCTGGTCAGCTCCTGCTATCCTTTTCCTTAGCAAAAAATGGAATTCTCTTCCTTCCTCTCTAAGGACCTGTGCAAACTTTGAAAACGTTAAATCTCAGTTACATTCCTACCTTTACTCTAACAGAAAATGCAAGTGCATTCTCCCCACCTAGTCCTATAATTCTCTCTCCACCTCTAAACCCCTCTCCAGCTATGATTACTAGCCTCTATAGCTATGATCTATAGGCTACCACACACATGTACATATTGTAAATATCAAATTTGTACCATGTACCTAAGAATTTACACCTGCTCTTTAACGTGAAATGTAACTGTAAATTGTTCATTAATAATATTGTGTCTGTATCTAAAGGTAAAATGTACCTACCTGCTCTCCAGCATGACACATAATTGTAAATTGTTCTTCTTTTCTATATTGTATTTGTATCTAAACTTTGTAACATGGAGCTTTTCTTCCTGGGCCTCCACTGAGCCCAGTGGACATCCGCGGTCATCAAACTGGAAATAAATAAAAATAAATAAATACAAACTATGTTCTTGTTGAAGGACATGTCTCAGTACCTATTCCCATTCCTGATGATGTCCCACACGTCCCTGAAGCTGAACATCCATTAAAGACAGTCCCTGCTGCTAAACCCAGTCCTAGATTTTATGTCACATGATCAAGTCATATTTCTATACCTAGTGTAAAATACACAGCGATCTGGACATGATGGTTTTATTTGTATTTAGTTCTGTGTGACTGCATGTCAAAGAATTAGTTATGTATAATAATCTGGAGCATTTCTCCCCGGGCCTCCACTGAAAACAGGCTCTGTGGAACCTAGTCGGACATTCCTGGTCAACAAATGTTAAATAAATAAAATAAAAAAAAAATAATAATAAATAATTGCATGTCAAAGGAACATTTCCCTACAATTGCATGTTTGCATGTCCACGAATGTTGCCATTTTCCAGTGTATGATTTATTTCTAAAATAGGGAGGATGTAGAACAGAGCATGTGTTGTAACTTTAAGAAACATTTCAAAGTGAGGGCACATGCATATAAATAGAGAGCACATGCAGGCAGCAGTGTCATTTTGAGAGAACAGCCAGAGTGTTAACATGAGTGCAGTAGTCAGTCTGTTTATAACTTTATTTAAGTTTAAGTTACTAAGCCTCAATCCTAATGCATTTCTATATATTAAAGCTGCTTGAACCGAACCCCACAGCTGTTCGTCTGTTTTATCCTGACCGGACGAGCGACACCTCCCCTGGTGTAATGCTTTCAATTGTCACATCAGATCAGAAAGTGGTAACCCTTAAAATAAATATAAAGGCTGAATTCCCAGCAAATTCCAGAACCTTTAAGAACCTTTCCAAGGCTAACTACCTCCTATTAATTGAATGCATAGCTCAATTCCAAGCTTCCCAAATTCAAAGAATATGGTGGCCTATGCAAAAGTGTGTGGATGTCATACATGCATGTAAATAATTGTAAAGAAACAGTACTATCAAACTGAAATAAACTTAGGGCAAGCTTCAAAAGCAACCCCCCCTTTTTGGACCCCCAGCATAAATTGGTTGTACATCAAAAAAAAAAAAAAGAAAATCTTGTCCAAAAATAGGAAGGGCTATGCTCAAAAGACAAAAAGCCCCCTTATCAGTTAAAACAAGCAACTCAGGGGATTAATCAAGTCCACCAATGCCAACTTTAGGACAAACATAGCATACCAGGCTAAGGATAACCATAAGGCATTTTTCAGTTATGTATGCAAACTTAAAGGGAACACCCAACAGTGTGCTGAACTAATAGTAAATGGAACTTCCTATACTGAAACAAGGGATAGAGCAAATTCGCTGGGCATTAAATATAGCTCCAATGTTACTCCTTTATCACCCCCAGTCCCCCCTCCAGGAAATACCCTCTATCATTTCTACCCGAACTACCACTAAAGAATAGGCTCTTACTGCAGTCTCCAAGAACTAAAAACACTGCATCATTGGGTCCTGATAATATCCCAGGATGCTGCCTAAATCGCTTGAAACATGACCTGTCAGGCCCACTAAAATCTCTAGGCAACCACAGCCTCAAGATAGGCTTCATCCGTAAGGAATGGAGGACTGCAACTGTCATCCCTTTACAAACAGGCAGACCATCAACAGACCCAGAGTGCTACAGACATACAAGTTTGGATATTCATACATGCAAGGCCTTGGAAAGAATTATTGTGGACCTACTAAACAAAGACAAAGAAAATCTTAAAACACCGGGCCTGTCCCAGTTCAGTTTCATTAAGGGCAGGTCAAGCATACTTAACTTGGTGCACATTTTCAAAAGGTCACTAGATCCATGGATGAGGGCAAAATGGTATAAAACTGCCTACTTTGACCTGGCAAAGGCATTTGACAAAATACTTCACTCAGGTATTATAGACAAACTCACAAATGTTGGTAATAAATCCTTGTGTCATCCATTGGATAGCCAAATGGCTCACAAATACGATGCACAAAGTTGGGATTGGGGAATCCACCTCCACCAGCAGGCCTGTTAATAGTGGTGTCTCATAGGGCTTGGTACTGGGACTTCTCCAGCTTGGACTATACTTCTCTGACATCAGGATACATTGAGATGGCCTTTGGCTGAACAAATTTGCTGATAACTGCAAGCTAGATGCACTTACTGAATTTCGCAAAGAAGAAGATATCCTCCAGGAAGATCTGACACAGGCAAATAACTGGTGCCAGAAATATGGCATAAAACTCAGCGGAAAAAAAGCATGATTATACCCTTTGGGAAAACAAGTACCCATGCAAATTTCAACAGTGATAATGCTCCCCTAAGAGTAGACCCAGTGGCAGTGGATTTGGGAACTCAGGTTGACAGTAACCTGAACTTTGATCATCATGTGTCCATGGTAGTTTTGCAACTTGTAAGTAAGGGCATGGTAACCAGATCTAAGGAGGTCATAGCCCCACTATACTCATTCCTGATTAGACCAACAACTGAGAACAATCCAGTCTTCAGCATGTACCTGACCAAGCATTTGCAACAGCCTAAGTGATCACAGAGGTTCCTCAGTAAAAGAATGCAAGGTGTAGATAATATGTCCTATGCAGACTGTCTCAAAGCCCTGTCCCTATACTCTGTCTCCTGCAGACTACTGAGGGGTGATTTCTGCTTAACCTACAAAGCATTCTCTCATCCAGCCTTGATGAATCTGTTACACATTCTCAAAACAGCACTAGAATTACCCAACCCAAGGATCTAACCTCTTCTGTGACATAAAGAAAATATGTTGGAGGGACAGGTATGTAACTCAGAGATTTCCCCTTCTCTGAAAAAGACTCCCCATTTGTGTGAAACAGAGTTCTACCCTAAGCTTATTCAAATGCAATTTGTACCAATGAATGGGAAATTGCAAATTCACTCCTGGCTTGTCACCTGTGGCCCTTATGAACAGGGATAGTTTGTAAATGTCCTAAGTAACAGGCATATACCAAAGCCATTCTATCCCATGGGCATTAATAATTGGGATAACTGGAGCATGAATGGCTAGGTTGAAAAAGGCTCTAGGGCCATTAGCCTAGTAACCTTCTATGATCCTATAACTCTTTTTTACAGTGCAGTAAGAAAACATTTGTTACGTATAACTATGTAGGAGCACATCTGTTAGCACCACAAGGGTAACAATTTTATAGGTTGTACATGCCAAGGGGGGTAAATTAATACATACATGCTCCCAAACCAAGGGGTGTAAATTTACATATATGCAAATTTTGAGTGCTATCACTTTGAACTCTCTGCTATGATTTTCATTGTCTCTTGGTATGAGTTAGGGTAATAATTTTATAGTTGTACATGCCAAGGGGGAAAATTAAAACATTCATGCTCCCAAACCCAGGGATGTAAATTTATATATGTGCAGATTTTGAGTGCTATGATTATGAACCCTCTGCTATGATTTTGAAAGCTGAGAGTTTACGTGGTATGAGAAACACTAACCAAAAGGTGATAACATATCCCCCACCAAGGAAGGGATAACTATACATCTAAGTGTATTATAAAAAAACAGGCATACTCCCTCTAGTGCCCAAAAAGGTGGAACAGCCTCTTCTGGTACTGCAGGGCATTCTCCATTATGGCCTCTTGACTATGGAACAGTTATATATACATAAGTACTGTACACTCCAGACAGGTTGGATAGGATGACCCCCACCAAAAAAAGTAGAATTCTTACAGTACATCAGGAATTCTCATATGACCTCTTCTTCCCAAGAAGGTCTGGACAATGCCTCTTCAGGGCACTATAGTGGTACCTGCACTGCTCACCAATTTGGGAATGCCAGTGGCATCAGTTACTGTCCTGATGAGACAGAGCTAGGCATCAGTCTTATACTCAAGACCTTCATAAGAGTCTCCAAGCAAATGATTCAAGTGATCTCTAAGAAGGATGAACATAATGAACTTGCTGACTTGTGAGCACCACTGGTAGACCATGCAACTACCAGTGCCATCAGATGTCATCTGAAGCTATGGCCATACTATAGGCCTAAAACCGAAAAACTAAAAACTGCAAACCGAAAACATAAAACAAAAGTGGTAACCAATACCACATCCCAGGAAAGCACAGACACTGTAGCTTAGCTTTCATTCATTTTAATAAACATGAACTTCCTCAGAAAACATCCATCTACCCTCACAAACACACTTAAATAGCTGATTGAAACATCAAATGATTAATTAAATATTGAGCATTATTAAAGCCAAATACACACTCCAAATGTGTTACATACACGAAATTTAAAAAACATATTTGAATGTTAAAAAACATTTACTTAAAATGATTTACATATATTGTAAAAAACATTTTAAATTTATAATATCATTGAGTCCTGGTGCACTATTGGTGCCTAAACGTATTTGCCATAAACTTTCTTTGCATTCCAATCTAATTTTGTAGTCCCCTGAAAATATCTCTGAACTCACACTATCTAAAACTGAAAAAACAAATTTCTTAAAATTTTTACAGACACCAGCATGTCTATCTAAGGCAGTTTTATCTTCACCTTTCCTAATATCTAGCAGATGTTCGTAAATCCATCTTTTCAGACATCTAGTAGTTTTTCCAATGTAGTAACACGAACATGAAAGGCACTGTGCCACATAAACTACAATTTCACAGTTGCACGTGTAGTAGCCACTAGTCCAAAGAGGTTTTTTTTTTTAAGTGAATGAAAGCTAAGCTACAGTGCCCGTGCTTTCCTGGGACATGGTATTGGTTACAACTTTTGTTTTATGTTTTCAGTTTGCAGTTTTTAGTTTTTCGGTTTTATTCATTGTTTGTGGTTCATTGAAGTTGGCCAGACCTCTCTAATGGAGGGCATTTCACAGGATGCATTGCTGGATCTATCTACCCATCCAGTTCCTAACAATTTCAGTCAGTTTTCCGAACAGATTAAAGCTGTTATTTCAACTGCCATCAGTAGAGGGTTCGAAAGAGCGGGTGTTTCAAACACTTTGTTGAACAGCAATCCGGGTCTGGAAGAGGAACGGTGAAATGATGCGGTTGAGACTAGGGCGAGGACAACTCGTCAGAGAGAGTTTCTGTTCTAAATAATAACATTTTGGAAAACGTTTTTCAAATGCAAGACAATCCTTTTACAGGGATAGAGGATGTGCTGGACAATGATTCTGTGAGAACTGACAAGCCGTTTAAAAAAAGCATTTGAACAGACTCAATGCAAAAAATGTATTTATGATTTAGAAAAACTGACTTTGAGATACATCATGCTTAGTGTTGAGATTAGTTATTTGGTTGAATGTATCAGGTGGAAGTGTGTTCTACAAGGTTTGCGGATCATGAAATTTCCGAATTGTGTTAAAAATGGGGACACTTTGTTTAACCGCTTGATGGAACTTTTCAACAAATCTGGCATCAGACTGATGCAGATTTTAGTGGAACATTATCAACAACAGATAGAGGAAGTCAAGGTGGCGATGAATGATTTGGACTGTAAAGTTAAAACTTTTTCATGTTTCAATGTATTGAATCGTCCATATTACAGCATTGCTGCAAAGGCCGATAAATATAGGGTGACCATAGCTAGTCAAAAACAAGGGAAACTAGGGAGGGATATTTTGTCCTATTCTAAAAAAATGGCCTATGCAGTAAGAGAACATACTAGTCATGACACCACTGAAAGTAATGGGAATGCATTGAGTGATATGATAAATGGGAATGCTGGTTTACAGAACAATGTAACTATTAATACAAACAATGTTTCAAGTAACAGTTATGAAGTTTCTAGCATGTCTAATAAAGTGTTACAAAGTGAGAATCAGGAAGCTATTACACAGGAGGGGAATGGGTCTTGTCCTACACAGAATTTAGGTCCTTTTTTAGTGGACAATCAGGGGAACAAGAAGACACCCACCTGGTCAAAAGTAGTAGAGAACAAAGGAAAGGGAAAAGGCAGGAACAGCAAAAAGAAATAGTAGCACATTCTGTCAGTACACAGTTTGGTATAGAGGTTTTGAACCTTTCTGATGTACATTTGTCAGAAGGTGTTTACGATGTATTGAAAAAGGGCCTTTCCTTTATACCAGGGAACTCTGTTAACATTGCTAAAACTATTGTTGACTTCAGACTGTTTCTAAGAAAATTAAATTTAAGTTACATTTTGAATGACATCAAAGTTGACAGTCAAGTTATGGATAGTAAATTTCCAAAGAAAAAGAGTACATACAACCCCCCACTTTTAGGGACACTTCAAGTGTTTCAGAATATTTGTGAGTCAGGTTTTAGGTGTTTAAAAATTGACAACAATGTATATAACTTGACACCACCTGAACAAGAATCTCTAAAGGGTTTATGTAACAACAAACAGTTAAGAGTTATGATAGCCAATAAGGGGGGTAAAATAGTGATTATGAATCAAAAAGATTACATTCTGTCACTAGAAAAATTATTAACAGATGAAAACGTTTACAAAGGAGTTGATTCATTATTTATTAAAAATTGCTATTTAAGACTGGGCACTTTATTGTTTGATATGTTCTGTCAGGGGGAGATAGACCATCATACTTTTTCTTTTCTGCAAGTGGAATTTCCAAAGATGGCGGTGCTCTTTGGGATTCCAAAATTACAGAAGAATTGCCACAATCCCCCTTTCAGACCAATCATTTCAGCTTCAGAGTCAAAGACTGAAACAATGTTCATTTGGTTGGATCACATCCTGAATCCTGTAACACAAAATTCAAAATATTATTTAAAAGATTCATGGCATTTGCTTGAAATTCTAAAGGATTTGAAACTTGACAAATGTAGTTTTCTTTTTGCATCTTTAAATGTAGTTTCACTTTACACTAGTATAGACCAGGAGGTAGGACCTGAATATTTGAGAGAATATTTAACTAGCTATACTGATTTCACTGGTACTAAAATCAACACCATATGTGCACTCATGGATATGGTATTAGATAACAACTTTTTTCTTTTTAATGGTAAATTTTATAAACAACTTTCAGGTGTGGCAATGGGTGCAAGGGTAGCCCCTGCCTTTGCAAATTTAGTAATGGTCAACTGGGAGAACAAATTTTTGGTCAAACACCAGTTGGCTGATAAAGTTTTGGTATACCGTTGTTACATTGATGATTTGTTTTTCCTATGGAAAGGCAACTATGATGAATTTGTTAGTTTTGTTTCAGATTTAAACAATTCTACCAGGTTTTTGAAGTTTGTTATCAGTGGGTTTGGACAGAGTATTGATTTTTTGGACTTACATCTCACTTATGATTTTCAGAGTATGAACTTTAAGAGTAGCATCTATAGGAAATCTGTATTTGCTAACCAATATTTACACAGAGATAGCCTTCATCCACCCCATATGAAAAAGGGAGTGGTAAAGGGACAATTGATTAGGTTAAGTAGATTAACCTCTAGCGATGATATGTTCTTAAGTGAAGTGGACATTTTACGACATTTGTTTGAAGCTAGAGGTTCCAATAAAGTTTGGTTACAAAGGATAGAGAAGGAAGTCTTATTGTTAAGAAGTGGTAATGCAGTTCCCATTTTAAAAGGGACTACTGGACAAGTGTCACAAGATGATGGACATATTAGTAACACAGCGTCTGGTACTATTCAGAGGTATAGCTGTTCATTTCCATTACCTATCACTAATGAGATGTGGGTCATTAGGAACATCATAACAGATAATTGGATGATTCTTTTGGGAAATTCTGATTTGGTTAAGGTCATTGGTTTACGTCCATCTTTCACTTATAAAAAAGTTACAAATATGAAAAGTTTGTTGGAACAAGGAAGGAGCTGACAATAGGAGTAACACCAACATGAATTCAATACAAAAGAAAGGTAGCTATTCGTGCAACAGTTGTAGACAGTTTAGGTATATGAGTAGCACATCTTCTGTTTTTTTCAGTCATAATAAAAAACTCTTTTGACTAGTGGCTACTACATGTGTAACAGTGAAATGGTAGTTTATGTGGCACAGTGCCTTTCATGTTCATGTTACTACATTGGAAAAACTACTAGATGTCTGAAAAGATGGATTTACGAACATCTGCTAGCTATTAGGAAAGGTGAAGATAAAAATGCCTTAGCTAGACATACTGGTGTCTGTAAAAATTTAAGAAATTTGTTTTTTTCAGTTTTAGATAGTGTGAGTTCAGAGATATTTTCAGGGGACTACAAAACTAAATTGGAATGTAAAGAAAGTTTATGGCAAATATGTTTAGGCGCCGATAGTGCGCCAGGACTCAATGATATTATAAATTTTGAATGTTTTTTACAATATATGTAAATCATTTTAAGTAAATGTTTTTAACATTCAAACGTTTTTTAAATTTTGTATATGAAGCACATTTGGAGTGTGTATTTGGCTTTAATAATGCTCAATATTTAATTAATCATGTGATGTTTCAATCAACTATTTAAGTGTGTTTGTGAGGGTAGATGGATGTTTTCTGAGGAAGTTCACATTTATTAAAGTGAATGAAAGTTAAGTTACAGTGTCCATGCTTTCCTGGGACATGGTATTGGTTACAACTTTTGTTTTATGTTTTCATACTGTAGGCCTCATACTTGTGGTCATGCCTGCTTCCCATTGCAAAAATTGCTGCACAACAGTGGCAGGGTTTGACGTAAACCCTGGCATTTTGAATAGGTGCAAAAAAAAAATAGACGGTGTGAAATATGGCAGTCACAGTTCTGTGCAACAGCACACAGTTCAGCTAGTACAAAGACAGTGCCCTTTAGTTACTCCATTCCTAGGAGGCTTAACCAGGAAAATACAGGGAACCTACTTTTGACATGAACATGCCCATGTATGGACAATGCATCTCAGTGATGCTCAGGCATGTGAATGACACCATGTAGACATGCACCGAAGTCTGTTCCTGTAGGCTCAACATGTAGAATGTATGACTCAAAAATATTCATGAATTGAGCCCTCATTTGCATAGCCATCATTCTCTTAAGGCCCTTAACCCATTAAATATAAACTTTGGCAGCTACAGAGGGGCTCATTATGCTAAGGAAGAAAATTTAGATCTCAGACATGGAAAGGTTCTTCATCCGTGGAAGGTAATTTATCCTGAACAGAGCAGAAGTACTACTCACTGAAAGTATGTGCAACATATTCCTTACACTTCCATGGCTGCAGTTGTTAGCTAATGTCTCTTTGTTGTAATCCTGAATGTAGTGAGCTTCCAGTGATTATAAATGTTTTGACATTACATTAACATTTTCCTATCCAGCAGCAACTGTGGGGGAGTATCTATATTTATTCATAATTCAGTTGTTTCTCATCAGATTTCCCAGAATACAAATCTGGCACTGCCTGAAGTCCTAGTTACACTCAGTAAAATTAATTACCACATTATAACCAATTATAAATCCATGTCTATAGCCCCTTATGAACATGTTGAATAGCTTAACCAAATAGAAAACTTTGCAGTTGAACCAAATACCTTTCTTATGGGTGACTTCAGCAACCTACTCATAAACTGGCAAATATTTACTACCAACAACAAATATGCTCAGAAATTTTTGGAGTTTGTAAATGCAATTGCACTTGACCAAACTGTCCCTCTACCCACCAGTGGTGGTAATTGTCTTGATGATGTTCTCCCAGTAGAAATGCCCCACTTATTACCCCATCCCTAGTCAACTTTGACCACCTTGCTGTGATATTCTCTATGTAAGCCTGTTTTGTTGCTCCTGATAAACTCCTCTATATTCAAGGGTTACTCCAATATGATTATTAACTATTTACTGATCTTATTGATAATTACAAATGGTATAGCTCCACAACAAGTCTTGTAAATGAAGCTGCTGACAACTACTCTGAATGTTACAGCTTCTTGGATAGCTGCTTTGCAGCATCTGTACCAGTCCAGAGTAACCATAATGGCAATATTAGAACTAAACCTATACAGTGGAACTAACTCTTCAACAAACTATAATATAAAGAAAAATCTCCTTGCCAACAGGAAAAGATGTCCAGTGATTTCTTTGAAGGATGAACATAAAGAACTTGCTGACTGTAGGCCTCATACTTGTGGTCATGCCTGTTTCCCATTGCAAAAATTAAAGGGGTTTAAAACTGGTAAGTATCTCAAATGTACCATTAGGAAATGTAAGGTCAAGTATGAACTTAGCATTGCAAACAATTCAAAAGATAACCATAATACATTCTTATTATGTTCTATTTGGAAGATTAGAAGTAACCTATAATTCTGTACTGAACTTATCTCACATGGTACCTCCTTTTCTAACCACAAGGACATTGTTAATTTTCCTGCAGACAAATTCTCTTCAAACTTCACTCCACCCTCCCTCCTCTCTCTCTCATACCTTCATTCCCCTTAACAATCTTACCTTATGAGATCAATTTGGGCCAAGTCCTTTTGGCACTTTCCAAAATTAAAAATACCACTTCAATGAGTCCTGACAATATCCCTGGATACCTCTTGAGAAGTGTAAATTCTCACTTAGAAAGAAAATCTCTATCAACTCTTCAGCCTGAATCTTTTCAATGGTTATGTCCCCTTGGAGTAGATAATGGCAGTTGTGGTTCCCTTGCATAAAAGTGGTCCTTCTACTGACCCTGGGAATTACAGTTCTATTAGTTTTGCTAGTATTATTTGCAAGGATTTGGAATGTATTATAGCTGAGCAAATAAACACCAAATAAGTGAATGTATATGTCTTCCCTAGATACACATCAGTACAGCTTTGTAAAAGGCAGATTGTGTCTGGTCAACCTGTTTGGGGGTTACTAAGGCCATGGATAAGGGGCTTACATTCCACATTGCTTATCTAGACCTTGACAAGTCCTTTAACACTGTCCTCCATACTGGGATTATTGATGAACACTATCCCAGCTCAACATTAACACATTGATAGTAAGCTGAACTGGTAATTGGCTGTCTCTCAGAACCCACACTGTTAAAGTTGAGGGTATTTGCCCTAGACAGAAATATGTCAATAGTGGTGTTGCTAAGAGCTCTGTGCTCAATGCCTTCCTCTTTTGTATATATTTCTTTGAAATAAAACCTGATATCAAGGGATGTTGTGTAAGCAAGTTTGAAGATAAATGTAAACTGGGGGTGGTTATCAAATTCCATTCTGATACACAAAGTATCCAGAAAGGGCAAGACCAATTAAATGCTTGCTGAATTAAAGATGGCCTTATCCTTAACACCTAAAAAATGCAGCATAGTGTCCATTGGTATATCTAGATTCACTATTGCATACCCCAAAGATAACATTCCACTTAGATTTGATACAGTCATCATTGACTTGAGTACATAGGTTAATAATGGACTCTTCTGTGACCACTATGTGTCTGTGACAGTGGTAATACAATCCTTCTGCCTTGCACAGCTTATCCTTTAAGGCATCTTTTCATGGTCCGCAACATTTTCTCACCAAAGGATATCAGGGCTTAGAAGCCTTAGCTACTCTGCTAATCTGAAAGCTCTGTCACTCTGCTCAGGGAGATACAGACTCCTGAGGGATGACCTCTGCGTAGATTTTCATGCTATGATTGACCCGAACCTCTGACCTTCACCTAAACAGAGCAAGTAATAAGGCAAGCATCCATTCTGGAGACTAAAACCTATATTATCATATCAACCAGATGGCATGACACAAACCTAGTCCAACTTATACCCTATTTCTGGAACAGGTTGCCCTTACCTATCAAGCAAAGTACTTCCCTAGCAACCTTTAAAACTATTCTGGATGACTAGATGGGTGATCCCAAATTTTCATCAGGAGTATGTGAAGAAAGTCTACTTAATAGGTGGTACTGCTAGTTTTCCACCAGTACTGGTTGATATGGCTGAGCTTCTTGACAGTCTCTTTTTACTGTAAGCATATAAAGAACCTTTGAACCTATACCAAGGTTAAATTACTAAGTAGTAGCACACCCGTACAAATGTATTTACGTATAAATACTGCAAAGGTTAATGGGAGGCACACCTAAAACAATTGTAAAATGCAGCACTAGAAGGAGTCAGGCCAGCTGTGCCTTGTGATCTGCCGAGACACACATACTTGTACATAGCATTGACTTGGGTGCATATAGTTGTTTATATCTACTTGGTGCTATAACAGTATACCATTCCACTTCATCTTATATAATTATTGTAACTGTGGGTGGCAATGTCTGTGTACAATGGGAACACAGTGGGTATAACACTGGAGTGTACCAGCAGAATGGTGCAAGTTGCAGACTGTATACTCCACTGTACTCGGAGGTAGGTGTGTGCTGGGAAGGAGGGCTTATGATTGACTGAGGGAATATGTTTAAACTCCTTGGGTTAGGTGTGTGTGTGTGTGTGTGTGTGTGTGTACTACATTGGAAAAATGTGGCACAGTGCCTTTCATGTTCATGTTACTACATTGGAAAAACTACTAGATGTCTGAAAAGATGGATTTACGAACATCTGCTAGCTATTAGGAAAGGTGAAGATAAAAATGCCTTAGCTAGACATACTGGTGTCTGTAAAAATTTAAGAAATTTGTTTTTTTCAGTTTTAGATAGTGTGAGTTCAGAGATATTTTCAGGGGACTGCAAAACTAAATTGGAATGTAAAGAAAGTTTATGGCAAATATGTTTAGGCGCCGATAGTGCACCAGGACTCAATGATATTATAAATTTTAAATGTTTTTTACAATATATGTAAATCATTTTAAGTAAATGTTTTTAACATTCAAACATTTTTTAAATTTTGTATATGAAGCACATTTGGAGTGTGTATTTGGCTTTAATAATGCTCAATATTTAATTAATCATGTGATGTTTCAATCTACTATTTAAGTGTGTTTGTGAGGGTAGATGGATGTTTTCTGAGGAAGTTCGCATTTATTAAAGTGAATGAAAGTTAAGTTACAGTGTCCATGCTTTCCTGGGACATGGTATTGGTTACAACTTTTGTTTTATGTTTTCATACTGTAGGCCTCATACTTGTGGTCATGCCTGCTTCCCATTGCAAAAATTGCTGCACAACAGTGGCAGGGTTTGACATAAACCCTGGCATTTTGAATAGGTGCAAAAAAAAACAGACGGTGTGAAATATGGCAGTCACAGTTCTGTGCAACAGCACACAGTTCAGCTAGTACAAAGACAGTGCCCTTTAGTTACTCCATTCCTAGGAGGCTTAACCAGGAAAATACAGGGAACCTACTTTTGACATGAACATGCCCATGTATGGACAATGCATCTCAGTGATGCTCAGGCATGTGAATGACACCATGTAGACATGCACCGAAGTCTGTTCCTGTAGGCTCAACATGTAGAATGTATGACTCAGAAATATTCATGAATTGAGCCCTCATTTGCATAGCCATCATACTCTTAAGGCCCTTAACCCATTAAATATAAACTTTGGCAGCTACAGAGGGGCTCATTATGCTAAGGAAGAAAATTTAGAACTCAGACATGGAAAGGTTCTTCATCCGTGGAAGGTAATTTATCCTGAACAGAGCAGAAGTACTACTCACTGAAAGTATGTGCAACATATTCCTTACACTTCCATGGCTGCAGTTGTTAGCTAATGTCTCTTTGTTGTAATCCTGAATGTAGTGAACTTCCAGTGATTATAAATGTTTTGACATTACATTAACATTTTCCTATCCAGCAGCAACTGTGGGGGAGTATCTATATGTATTCATAATTCAGTTGTTTCTCATCGGATTTCCCAGAATACAAATCTGGTACTGCCTGAAGTCCTAGTTACACTCAGTAAAATTAATTACCACATTATAACCAATTATAAATCCCTGTCTATAGCCCCTTCTGAACATGTAGAATAGCTTAACCAAATAGAAAACTTTGCAGTTGAACCAAATACCTTTCTTTGGGTGACTTCAGCAACCTACACATAAACTAGCAAATATTTACTACCAACAACAAGTATGCTCAGAGATTTTTGGAGTTTGTAAATGCAATTATACTTGACCAAACTGTCCCTCTACCCATCAGTGGTGGTAATTGTCTTGATGATGTTCTCCCAGTAGAAATGCCCCACTTATTACCCCATCCCTAGTCAAATTTGACCACCCTGCTGTGATATTCTCTATGTAAGTCTGTTTTGTTGCTCTTGATAAACTCCTCTATATTGAAGGGTTACGCCAAGATGACTATTTACTATTTACTGATCTTATTGATAATTACAAATTGTATAGATCCACAACAAGTCTTGTAAATGAAACTGCTGACAACTACTGTGAATGTTACAGCTTCTTGGATAACAGCTTTGCAGCATCTGTACCAGTCCAGAGTAACCATAATGGCAATATTAGAACTAAACCCATACATGGAACTAACTCTTCAACAAACTATAATATAAAGAAAAAGCTCCTTGCCAACAGGAAAAGATGTCCAGTGATCTCTGAAGGATGAACATAAAGAACTTGCTGACTTGTGAGCACCACTGGCAGACCATGCAACTACCAGTGCCATCAGATGCAATCAGAAGGTATGGCTATACTGTAGGCCTCATACTTGTGGTCATGCCTGCTTCCCATTGCAAGAATTAAAGGGGTTTAAAACTGGTAAGTATCTCAAACGTACCATTAGGAAATGTAAGGTCAAGTATGACCTTAGCATTGCAAACAATTCAAAAGATAACCATAATACATTCTTATTATGTTCTATTTGGAAGATTAGAAGTAACCTATAATTCTGTACTGAACTTATCTCACATGGCACCTCCTTTTCTAACCCCAAGGACATTGTTAATTTTCCTGCAGACAAATTCTCTTCAAACTTCACTCCACCCTCCCTCCTGTCTCTCTCACCTTCATTCCCCTTCACAATCTTTCCTTCTGAGATCAATTTGGGCCAAGTCCTTTTGGCACTTTCCAAAATTAAAAATACCACTTCAGTGAGTCCTGACAATATCCCTGGATACCTCTTGAGAAGTGTAAATTCTCACTTAGAAAGAAAATCTCTATCAACTCTTCAGCCTGAGTCTTTTCAATGGTTATGTCCCCTTGGAGTAGATAATGGCAGTTGTGGGTCCCTTGCATAAAAGTGGTCCTTCTACTGACCCTGGGAATTACAGTTCTATTAGTTTTGCTAGTATTATTTGTAAGGATTTGGAATGTATTATAGCTGAGCAAATAAACACCAAATAAGTGAATGTATATGTCTTCCCTAGATACACATCAGTACAGCTTTGTAAAAGGCAGATTGTGTCTGGTCAACCTGTTTGGGGGTTACTAAGGCCATGGATAAGGGGTTTACATTCCACATTGCTTATCTAGACCTTGACAATTCTTTTAACACTGTCCTCCATACTGGGATTATTGATGAACACTATCCCAGCTCAACATTAACCCATTGATAGTAAGCTGAACTGGTAATTGGCTGTCTCTCAGGACCCACACCGTTAAAGCTGAGGGTATTTGCCCTAGACAGAAATATGTCAATAGTGGTGTTGCTAAGGGCTCTGTGCTCAATGCCTTCCTCTTTTGTATATATTTCTTTGAAATAAAACCTGATATCAAGGGATGTTGTGAAACCAAGTTTGATGATAAATGTAAACCGGGGGTGGTTATCAAATTCCATTCTGATACACAAAGTATCCAGAAAGGACAAGACCAATTAAATGCTTGCTGAATTAAAGATGGCCTTATCCTTAACACCTAAAAAATGCAGCATAGTGTCCATTGGTATATCTAGATTCACTATTGCATACCCCAAAGATAACATTCCACTTAGATTTGATACAGTCATCATTGACTTGAGTACATAGGTTAATAATGGACTCTTCTGTGACCACTATGTGTCTGTGACAGTGGTAATACAATCCTTCTGCCTTGCACAGCTTATCCTTCAAGGCATCTTTTCATGGTCCGCAACATTTTCTCACCAAAGGATATCAGGGCTTAGAAGCCTTAGCTACACTGCTAATCTGAAAGCTCTGTCACTCTGCTCAGGGAGATACAGACTCCTGAGGGATGACCTCTGCGTAGCTTTTCATGCTATGATTGACCCAAAACTCTGACCTTCACCTAAACAGAGCAAGTAGAAAAGCAAGCATCCATTCTGGAGACTAAAACCTATATTATCACATCAACCAGATGGCATGACACAAGCCTAGTCCAACTTATACCCTATTTCTGGAATAGGCAGCCCTTACCTATCAAGCAAAGTACTTCCCCTAGCAACCTTTAAAACTATTCTGGATGACTAGATGGGTGATCCCAAATTTTCATCAGGAGTATGTGAAGAAAGTCTACTTAATAGGAGGTACTGCTAGTTTTCCACCAGTACTGGTTGATATGGCTGAGCTTCTTGACAGTCTCTTTTTACTGTAAGCATATAAAGAACCTATGAACCTATACCAAGGCTAAATTACTAAGTAGTAGCACACCTGTACAAATGTATATAAGTATAAATACTGCAATGGTTAATGGGAGGCACACCTAAAACAATTGTAAAATGCAGCACTAGAAGTAGTCAGGCCAGCTGTGCCTTGTGATATGCTGAGACACACATACTTGTTCATAACATTAACTTGGGTGCATATAGTTGTTTATATCTACTTGGTGCTATAACAGTATACCATTCCACTTCATCTTATATAATTATTGTAACTGTGGGTGACAATGTCTGTGTGCAATGGGAACACAGTGGGTATAACACTGGAGTGTACCAGCAGAATGGTGCAAGTTGCAGACTGTATACTCCACTGTACTCTGAGGTAGGTGTGTGCTGCGGAGGAGGGCTTATGATTGACTGAGGGAATATGTTTAACTCCTTGGGTTAGGGGTGTGTGTCTGTGTGTGTGTGTGTGTGTGTGTGTGTGTGTGTGTGTGTGTGTGTGTGTGTGTGCTTATTTGGGAGGTTTCTTTGTATGAAAGTTGCAGAAGGTTGTATAGCTGACTCTTATTCTAATATATTAACATTCCCAATCAAGAGTACAGGGTTGGTGCTACATTGTAGATAGCCTAGTTTGACAAACAATCCTTAGTGACATAAGTACACGGTATATTCTTTCTATACCCAGAAACATGCCTGATCTGGGAAAGGCAAGGGAGAAGAAGTTTTCCCAAACTGAAAATTAAGATTTTCTGAAGACCTTTTGTCTCCATAGAGGATGGTTGCCCAGGCAGGAGACCATTGATTGGTTCTATTTTGACCATGCTTGGCAGGATATTGTAGCAGATATTAATACTGGCAGTGAACAAGACCAACCTACAACTAAGTTAGATGTAGGGCCACTGACATGATATGTGACACGTGAAATTATGCTATCTTTCTTGTACAAGATGGTAGGCAGATGGAATTGTTCCATCAGATGAACCAACAGTGATGAAGAAGGAGGAAATCCTGGCCTCTCTGCATGGGGGGACTGGAGTCATCACATTCCCAAGGTGGGGTGTTAGATCTTAGTGCTGAGCTGCAGCATATGCCCCTTGTGCCCTGTGTGCATCGACTGGAGACACTCTATGTGTGTAGATACTCCATGTATATAACAGGCGTGGTTTGGTTTGAGTCATTTATTACTGAACATGACATTGATGTTTTGTGCTCATTGTACATTAGGTACATCAGAGATGAAAGATATAAGAGCACCTGCACAAGGTAAGAATATAGTTCCTGTTATTGCCACTACTTGTTATGCCTATTCATTTTGCAGACATAGACCTGTTCAGTTATACTTTCATTGGACATTTGCTTTGGCATCGTCACAGACGTTGCTTTTTCTGGCTCCACTACCATGGAATTTCCACTGCCTTACAATGCAGAAAGGCTGGACTCCAGCAATAATAATGGTGACCAGCTGGCATGGTTAGGGAGTAAACAGTCAGGGTTGGACATAGGTAGTGTGCAGATTGGATCCCTTACTAATACCATGGACACAGCTTCTGTACCTGTGGACACCAGCTAAGACATCCACACTACATAGGTAGTACAGATTGTTGCAGACACATGTAGCCAGGGCAGTGTTTCACCCCCTGCGACCCCACCATATGATGTCTGCCAAAAGCTCTATAGGGTGTGAGAATGACCACATGGCTGTGTGTATACTGATACACATAGATGGCAAGTGTCCATCACCAGAACTAGCTGTTTTCATGGGTGCAACCTAGACTATGTGAAAACTGATCACAGAGACAAAGGCAAGGACTTTGCAGAGATGATATAGTACTGTAGTGTGTTCTGTGTGACCTACAGGAGTGCATGTTCCATATGTGGGACATTTTTGACAAATTAATTGCCTACTGGTGCAAGACAGTTCTTATACTTGAATGCTGTATACCAGGCTTGGCTCATGTAGCAGATCCACCTTTGCCTCTACATAAAGTAGCTATCCTGGATGTGGAAGGCCATGATCATGGTCATAACATACCAATCATTTCCACAATGACATTGGGTGTGGAGATGCATATGGCAGAAGAGGTTATCCCAGAGGATGTAGTACTCAAGCAAGGGGACTTCTGGGAACAGATGTCGCTCATGGTCACATAGCACACCAACATCTGGCCAAGGCTGTGTTGCAACCCATGAAACTCCTGGTACAGGCAGATCCCTTGAATGGAGATGCACAATGGCTGCCTGAGCATCTTCCATGCATGCCCTGGCCCTGCCCATTAGATCTACTGCTGAGACTTTGTCACAGCATGCCTCCCATACACACACACACACACACACACACACACACACACACACACACACACTGCACACCATAAGTTTCATGTTTTACAGCACTCATACATTTCCCAGTAGAAGAACTTTGCTACTTTAGTGGCCTAAATTTTTTGCACAGTATGGCCAGTCTATCAATGAGTAAGCACAGTCTGATACTGGATTAACATTCATTACTGTTGCAGTAGGGTATATGCTTTACTGTGGCCAAGCCTATTGTGCACGCCACTGTCTCTTTTTCAGTGCCACTGCAAACTGCACCTGCCATATCTAGAATGTTTATTGCCTACTGTTGGGTGCTCTACAGGTTCCTCATTTGTCAAACTCTACTGCCTTGTACACTGGACACGTTTTTTCTACATCTGTCTTCCCTTCTGCAACTGCTTCTTCATTATCATGTTGTGCAGCTCTGCACACACTGAGAACATCATAGCACAGATGCCAAGATCATAGTACAAGACCCTACCAAATACATTCAGGCAGTGAAATCATGCCTTCATCAGCCCAAACACACACTCGACAATAATACAAGTTTGCGATAGGCCATAATTGTATCCATTGTTTGGGAATTCTGGATGAGTGTCATCAATCAGGGTTCCAGAACATATCCAGCATTGCCACTAAGATGCCACTGGTTGACATCACCCTTCAAAAATATTGACAAACATCATTCTTATGTCATATATGGGAGTCAGCTTAACTGGCTGGGTGGTCTAGAGACACATTATTGATGATAGCCTATGCACTGCAGACATATGACAGTTGATGGAGTGATACCCTTTACAGTTCAAATACTTTCTTCCCAAGTCACAAAGTGGGGTCATTATTTGAATGTGGATCTAGTGTATGGTCCCCTAGTACTTCAGGGAAATGGGCTACATAACAGAAATCCCATGTGGTATTGCCTTTCTCCTCTGAGGTGCGTGTGAACCACATATGCTCCACCATATGCTGCAGCATGGCATTAAGAAAATGATGGAGCATTCTTGAGGCAGATACTTAGATACCCCACTGTGTCCATTGTTGGTTGTTGAAAGGTTCATGTAGCCAGTACATGTAAAGCCACACATACCTTAATGTCCACAGGGATAGATAATCCATGATTCATATGAGACTGCAGATAAGGTGGACACGTTCATTAGCTCTTGTATTGTGTCCCTGTCCACATGGTACTAGTCTACAAAGTCAGTGTCATGAAAGCCATGAAATGTCAATTATGGTCAGATGACACATCACCACTGTGGATGAAGACATGTACCACTGTGTTTCATAATGACAATTGTAGCATATTGCATAGACATATCGACTAATGCTGTGACAACCTCTAGTATATTTTCACAGTTATCCTGCACATAAAATGGGATTTCGCTGCAGTTATTAACACTGGTATGCATGTATCACGTTGTACTCTGTATATTTCTGAATTAGTCTGCTATCTTGTTCTGCCTCAGTTGCATACTTAGACTCATTTTAATGCTATGCCTCATTACCATCTCATTATACAGTCATTGGCATATACTTCAGAGTTATGTTACTCAGACTGTAATGCTTGAATTGAGTATGTCTCTGAATTGCACATTTCCTATGCATGGTTACTTATCACACACAATTGCAAATACTTACAAATCCCAAGACATGACTGTGAAGTGAGCCAAGGTGAAAATGTACTACAGAAGGAATACAATGAAAAGGGGAAGTTGTCTTTATTAAGATTCAGCAAACACGGAATTAATTGCATTAACTCAGGATGTGCAGGGTGTGAATCCCTCTGCATAGACATGTAGAGCTTTGTTCCTATTTGAACATGATCAGAGTGGAATTTGGAATAATGTTGCTTGAAGAAATGCCATGGAACCTTGGCTGTTCTAAACATGCTTCTGGTATCTATGATTTCTTTTGCTTGACTTAGCTTTAATATACACAATGATTACAGCCAAATGCCAACTTGGAGGCATTTTGCTATTTGGTCATGGCATTGTATTTTTCATATGTTGGTAATCTAGGGATTCTAGTTCAAAGATTTACATTGGCCTTATTATTCAGTTTTGGCTATTTGAAGTGTTTTTCCCTCTATGTAGTTATGTCATACTAACCATGATTCACTGTGTTTAATTTGATAACAGTTTCTTTTAAATGAAATAATTGCTTTCTAATAGAGTACCGTCTTCCCCTTAAGAATTATGAAAAGCATTTATTTTTAAACAGCTTACATACTGGAATTGTTGAGTGTTTTCTTAGCTGTTGAGTATCAATGCCAATAAATACAAAACATTTTAGAGTTGGCATAATAGTTAAGGTGTTTTCCTCACAAGTACAAGGTGAAGGGTTTGATTCTCACCTTGGAAAGTATAACTGCTTAAAAAATACCTCTGTGCTCATTAGCCTACTAATCACCTATAAAGACAACAAAAGACTGCTCCTCACATGATATATATATATATATATTTATATATATATATATATATATATATATATATATATATATATTTATATATATATGTATATATATATATATATATATATATATATATATATATATATATATATGTATATATATATATATATATATATATATATATGTATAGCACAGTTCTGCTATCATGAACTCCTATGGCTAAATCCTTGTTTTCAACTATGAGCTCTGATTTTGACACTTTTAAACACTGAACATCTTTAAGTCATTTTTGTATTAATCTTTAGGTGATTTTAAATTTATAACTTTGTTTTCTTCAAATTTGCATGTTTGATCTAAACAGGAGAAATGCTGAATATGTATGTGATCTTTTTTCTTATTTTTTTCTTATGAGTAGTTTGGACTTGACATTTTTTTATCTGAACTTACCTACATGAACAAGTAGATTGAAACTTATTACAAAAGATTTCAATGAATTACAGGAAAAGGGATATAAGTATTGAATGACAGTAAGTTGAATTAACAGGCTAAGGAGGCACTATTTGATATTGGATTGGACAAGAAGGAAATAAGATGTGTGCACATACCAGCTGTCATGACAGAAACTTAAGAAAACTAACATATTGCCAGGAAAAAATATGGGAAATGAGTAGTTTGTTTCACTTTTGTTTTACTGAAATAGTACAGTGCATCTATAATCCATACTTTGAGCACATAAATGCAGGAACTGTTTTAAAAGTAATTTGTATGAAAAAGAAGGTCATATGAGGATCCAAGACAGAGACAATCACATTGTTTTAATTCATGATCATAACAAGTATGGGATGGCTATAAGCATGAAAGGAGGCATTGGCCAGCTTTTAATCAATATTGCATCTCCTGGAAAACCATAACTTTCTAAGAAGTGGAATGGAAATTGATGGCTTGCAAAATAGAGTAAATATAACAGGTGAGCAATACTGTGGAACCGGACACATTGTATGATAAGTCACTGACAGATCTACTGACTATATAAACATAGCATAATTTCAAGTAAAAACAGTAAACCTAAAAAAGACATCTGAAATAATTCGGCCAAAATCTGATGCAATGATATAATAGTTGTGAAACCTGATCCAGAGGAAATCTAAGGTACTGTACATATGTGACAGCCACAGAAAATCAAGTATTACAGATGTTTTTTTTTGGAAATATGCATTATTTTAGAAAGTTCATACATAATATTTAAAATGACCACAACATTAATAACTTTCACGGCAACCATGTTTAATAAGAATTAAATACAAGACTTTGTGCTTTCACCTATTAAAATTCACTGGGCATCACCAGAGTCACCATCATACATAACCCAACCCCTTTATATTCATCATAGGCATCAACTAACACTTTAGTTTCTATGGACCATATAGAATCTGTGACTGTAAAACATTTATGTCGAGATGGTTTCTCTATTTATAACTTTAGTGAGATGGACATTAGTGAAGGGCACTTTAGCCTATTGAAAAAATGCTTGATTTTTGTCATGAATTTTAGATTGGATATTGCCAAAATTTTGATTAACTTGAAACTGTATGCAAGACAGCTTAACTTAAGTTTATTTTTTTTGATCGAAGTAACTTGAGGTATGATAATAATTTGTTTATTAAAAGAAAAATTACATTTATGCCTCCTCAAAAGTCTACTATTAATGTGTTTGAAGAAACTTGTGAGGTTGAGTTGCGGAAAGTAATGAGTAAGAGAACTAAGTTTCAGGGCATCTTGTCAGTGGATGAAAGAGCTTGCCTGAAAATGTGGTCTGAATCCAAGGAGTATAGAGTTATGAAGCCTGATAAGGGAGGGTTGTGATTATGCCACAATATGAATATGTCACTAAAATGTATGAGATTCTAAATGATGACAATGTATATGAAAGAGTGTCTGTTAATGAAATGAATAGGGCCTATGCAAAAATAGATTGGTGGTTATATGGTTCTTTTTGTCAGGATGTGATTGATCAGTGCAAAATGGATTATTTAACAGTAGAAGCACCAGTAATTCTGACAATTTTTGGAATCCCTAAAATTCACAAGGCTGTGAATAATCCTACTTTTAGACCCATAGTGGTAGCTAGGAATTCTAAAAGAGAACCTTTAGCAGCTTATATAGATATTTTTTGTAAAAAAGTGCTAAAGGGTAATGTACATATTTTACGAGACTCATGGCACTGTTTGGAATTACTGAGAGACGTACCCAAGGAAGATGATTATATCTTTGTTACTATGGATGTTGTTAATTTATTTACAGTTATTTATTTCCACATGATATAGGACTGGAGTTTTTTAGTGAAAGTCTCATTAGCAATGAAGGTTTGCACAACATTAAAAGAAATTTGATAACAGAAATGATGGATATAATTTTGAACAACAATTTTCTTTACTTTGAAGGTGAATATTTTAAGCAAACATCAGGTGTGGCTAACGGACCAAAATGTTCCCCCATTTATGCTAACCTAGTCCTAGCTGAATGGGAAAAGAGATTTGTTTTTACCTCCCCTTTTATAAATTATATTATCCTATGGGTATGTTTTTTGGATGATATTTTAATACTGTGGTGTGGATATATAGAGAAAATTGAGAATTTTGTTAACTATCTTAATAACACCACCACTTTTTTGCAACTTACACACAAGATGGATACCCACAAAACTGAATTTTTAGATACATTTCTTTATAAACACTCAGAAATTAGAGAGCTTGTTCAAATATATTTAGAAAGAAGACATATTCAAAAAAGTTGCTTCATTTTGATAGTTGCCATCCCCCCATCAAAAGAAGAGTGCAATTAAGGGGCAAATGGTACATTAATCCAGGCTAGTGAGTGATGATGAAAAAAAATGAGAATGGAGTAACCCATTTGATAGGTTTATTTATGGACAGGGGATACCCAGTGAGGCTTTTAAAAAGATTAGGAATGAAGTAAAGAAAAAATGTTCCAGAAGATACACACCTATATTATTGATGGCAAAAGGAACAGTATTTAATATTGTTCAGCCAGTGGTTCAGAATAAAGTAATGGTATTACCCTATAATCCAGAAACTGTTTTATTGAAAACTATGTTTAATAAGTGCTTGGACTGGACATTAACTAATAAATTGAAACGTACTCTAGGTATAAGACCACAGGTGAATTATAGTCGAGGTCGCAACCTTAAGGAATTATTTGAAAGACATAAAAACAACCAATTTGTTACTTGCAAATTGAGTATGGATAAATGTCACATGTGTAAATATTGTAGATTTATTAATGAGGGTTCTTATGTTGTTGTGGATGGGTACAAAAGAACAATTCAGTGTCCTGGATAATGTAACTGTAATACCAAGGTGGTGGTTTACATTGCTATATATGTGAGTTGTTCAGCATTCTATGTAGGGAAGACTACATGTAAATTAAAGGAAAGAATGTCTGAACATTTGATTGATATCAAGAATAAGTAAACTACTAACACTTTATTTTGTCACAGCTTGGCTTGCACCAATTTTAAAAAAAATCTTATACTTTTGTTATAGATAGAGTGAATCACAATGAATGAGGAGGAGATTACAATACACTTTTGGAGTTAAGAGAAACAATGTGGCAATTAAGACTTAATGCCACAGTTTCTCCTGGCATTAATGATTGTTGTTGTTCAATAATTAGTGTATTGAAACTTAGATCTAAGCAGGTTTAATATGACTGTACAGACATTTTTTGTCATTTTTTATACCAATGTATCAGATAAAACTTTTATCATCATTATATTTTTAGTAAAAAAGTTTTTACATACATATATTATATTTAAATAGTTTCTTTTGGAATTAAGGGCTTTTTATAATTATTTTCTTTAATGAGCTGTCTTGTATACAACTGTATGTTTTTTATTCTTATTTGCTTCTTTTAAATAACTTGTTTTTTAACAAATGTTTTCAATTAGAGTTCTTAATTACAGTAGTTGTGATTAAAATGAGTATAAAGGAGTTGGGTTATCTATGATGGTGACTCTGATGATGCCTAGTGAATTTTAATAGGCAAAATTGCTAAGTCTTGTATTTAATTCTTATTAAACCTGGTTGCTTTGAAAGTTGTTAATGTGTGGCAGTTTTATTTTCTTGGTTTAGTATCACTTTGCGTGGGTACTATGAGTTTTTACATAATATAACTGTGGCAACAATGATGCTACGAATGATGTTACTTCAAATGTAGACTGGGAAAGGGTCTTTGAGCATGAAAATATCTTTGAAATATCTAAGAAACAAGTTACACGTACTATAACATTAAAATACTACAACACAAGTAAATTGGTTGTGTTGTAGATAGGTGCCAGTTAAAACAATGTAGAAGCTGTAATCTTACAAGACAGGTCAAGAATATTTATAGATGCTCTAAAGGCTGTCAGCCTAGCTAGATAGAATTTTGTAAATAATTATATGTCATTTGTAAATATTAATGTAATCCACAGGCTTGTTCTACAAATGTAAAGAGAACTATATGTTAGGATTAAACTATATGTTGCACTGAACTTCAAAAATGTAACCACAGTGCACTCTGACGGAAGAAAGCTGATAAGTAAGCCATTGTATGAATGTTTGATCTCAATCTCAGAGACAGGATGTCTGTGCCAGGAAATTATTTCTATTGTCTGATTTAAGAGATAATCACTAAGGTTTTACATGTATAATGTATTTTATTGCTGTGGCTTCCTGACCAGGTTTAGCTTACTAAGTAATGTAAATGTTGAGTTTCTGTTAGCCTGGGAACTAAATAAGTGATACAAATAATGTAATGTGAAATGACTCAGCAGTACTGGGTGTTTATCAGTTTAAGACTTTCTCAGAGAGAAAGATAGAGCATTTTGGATTTTGTCTGAAGAACATCCACTCACCAGAACTTGCTTTGCTCAGTATGTAACTAGAATTGAGAACAGTGATTTCTCTTAGAGATAGATAGAAAAAGCCAGATTATTCTAGCTGTTTTCTATATTTATGTCATACTATTTTATGGTATTGTTTTAAAACATTTTCCTGTGATTTCTGAACTCTGTAATGTCATTGTGTTGAAGTAATAAGATATGTCTTGTGTTTTTATTATTTATTATTAAATATTTTAAACCTTTCAACTGTGACTGTTTTGTGTAAAGGTAATTTAAGTACTTAGAGTACATTGCATGTATTTGGTGATACTGTCAAATAATCTCCAATAGCTTTAACCCTGGGTCACCCATACTATTTGGATAACCGTAATATTACACAGTGAAATTGGTCACCCTTTGGGAAGGGCCTTATAGTAGCTGATATTAGTGGTTGGTGGCAGTGATTTCTACCTTATAGTCAGTCTAGAGAGAAGGGCCCATAGTTGGGCAACCTGTGCCAGCTTTCCCCAGAAGTGTCTGTGTGTTTGCATATAATTCATAGCTCAGAGTGTGTGCGTGTGTCAACTACTTGGGCAGGGACATGAAGCACTGGTTGGACAGAGAGAGTGCTGGAGGGTTTGGCTTGACCACTAGGCTGAGATCTGTACCATATTGCTGTGCCAGTGGGGAGTCTTATTTGGGGATCTGGAGAGGAAAAGGAGAAACCAGCCCCAGACTGACTGAGATCTCTGTGTGCTCTTAAGAAAAATTTTACTTTACTGTGTGTGTACTTGTTATCCTTCCCAATGTGCACACCCTCACTGGTGCTAGTGGTGAGGATTGAGGCTGTTTGATTACTGGGCCAGTGCATGGGTGTCACATATTAATTGTTTGGCAGTGGTGAGATGCCCACATCAAATATTAATTGTTTGATAGTGGTGAGTTAGTCACATCACATACTAATTGGCTTGTAGTGGTATAGATAGTGAATTCCTGCAGCTTGTGTACAGTGATCACTGAAGGTTTTTTTTGTACTCTAAATCAGCACACAGTGAATATTCAAAGTTCAGATCACAATTGTTTTATTTCTTTTGTTAGCTTAGTTAGGGAGGGAGAACAAGTAAGCATGTCAGCAGAGGAGTATGGTAAGCTGACAAGGAGCCAGTTGGCTGAAATGTGCCAGGCTAACGGATTCGTGCATGGAAACCTGACTAAGGCAGACATGATTGGAGATTTGGTCACAGCTGCATCAGAAAACAGCAATCAGGAGGATGATCTGACTTGCCGTGGAGATGCACAACACTCAGAGAATGGACAACTCAACATTTCTGCAGAGGACTTAAAAATCCATCTGGAGCTAAAGAGACTTGAGTTGGAGGCCAGGCATTTGGAAATGGAAGCTGTGGAGAAGGAGAACAGAGGCAGCATAAAAAGGAGATGTTGTCTCTTTGCCAGAGTCATGGAGATAATGATGAAGGGAGTAATTGGACCCCAGAAGCACAAAAGGTCAGTACATTTCTTCCACAGTTTACAGAGTGGGATAATTTTGATAGTTTCATTCATATGTTTGAGAGGGTATGTAAACAGTATGATGCTGACCAAAGACTCTGGGTACAGTTCCTGACCCCCTTACTCTATGGTAAAGCTATTAATGTACTTTCCAAATTATCTGACATTGACTGTCTTAATTATAATGCCGTAAAGAATTGTTTGTTAGAATTTTTTTTAAGCTAACACCTGAAACTTATAGGAAAAAGTTTTGTAAGCACAGATGTAAGGCAGATGAAAGTGTGTGTGAATATGTTGCTGAAGTGAGCACTTATTTTCATAGGTGGGTGAGTGGATGTCAGGTCACCCCTTCTGAAGGGCTGGCAGACATTTTGGTGAAGGAACAAGCCCTTAGCACTTTGCCTAAGGACATGAGGATCTGGTTAGCTGACAGACAATTTGCTACTTCAGATGAGTTGAGGAAGAAGGGAGACCTATACCTAGCAAGCAGGGCATCACTGCATAGGAAACGGACACCCTGTGCTGCTCATGGGTCTAAATGAACCCATAGTGAGCAGCCCCGACTTCCCCAATAGAAACTGCCAATTGCAGGGGAAGCCACTAGTCCATGTACACATCCAGGACCTAGGTTTAAATGTTTTGAATGCAACCAGTGGGGCCATGTGGCATATAGATGTCCACGGAGAGAATGTGGGGAACAAAAGGTGAGAGAGCCAGTAAGGGGGAAGGACAAAATGCCAACAGTAGGTTGTCTTGAGACAAGAATGGTACCAAACTACCATCCTGCAGATATCCTGATAGGAAGGATTTTGATAATGCAGTGCCATGTGTTAATACAGTTACATGCAGTCAGGCTAGGAGACAGGCATGTGGGTCTGATAGCCTGATGGAGACCCAGTCTGACTGCATACTTGCAGCCAGAACTGGTAAGGTGGTTACTTCAGGAGGGAGCTACCCTGCAGCAGTAAGAATAAAGGTGAGCCACAACTGCCTGTGGGTACTGATGGTCCCTTGGATAGAGTAGTAGTACCCAGGCTGACAGTGAGGCACCACTGTCAGAGGATGCCAGACATCCTGTGGAAGGGGAGCTGGGAGGGGTTACAACAAGAGTTGTGACAGGCTCAACTCTCAAACCCTACATTACAAGGTCTGAGAGAGGTAGTTAGTGAGGCTCCTGATTCTCAAGGGAAGGGGGATTCTGTACACTGGGACAAAGGCTTACTGTATAGAGAGTGGACCCCTAAGGTAGGGCTAGAAGGTGAGAGAATACAGCAGTTGGTAGTGCCTAGAGCCTAACATCTGGCACATCTAGCCATAGCCCATGATATTCCCTTTGCAGGTCATATGGGCATAACACATACAAAGAGAGGTATTATGCAGAACTTCTATTGGCATGGAATTTCCAAAGATGTAATAGGGTACTGCAGGACCTGTGAGCAGTGCCAAAAGTTACGCAAGGCAGGAGACAAGGTGAAAGCTCCTTTGATGCCTTTGCCTGTGATTGAGGAGCCATGTCAGAGGGTAGCTATGGATATTATGGGGCCTCTGAGTACCCCAAGTTCCACAGGGAAAATGTAAATCCTAGTGGTAGTAGATTATGCTACAAGATACCCTGAGGCAGTGGCTTTGTCCTCCATTGAGGTGGAAAAGGTGGCAAATGCTTTGTTAGGGATTTTCAGCAGGCTATATTTCCCAAAAGAAATACTGACTGGCAGAGGTGCCAATTTCATGTCAGACCTGCTGGCTCATCAGTGGAAGTACTGTGGGCTCAAGCACCTGAAGATCACCCCCTACCATCCCCAGAATAATGGTCTTGTTGAGAGGTTAAACTCTACAATCAAGTCCATGCTACAGGTATTTACCGACCAGTTTAAGAGGGATTGGGCAAATATTTTCCCCATCTGTTGTTTGCTTACAGAGAGGTTCCCCAGGAATCCACAGGTTTTTCACCCTTTGCATTGTTGTATGGGCGTAGGGTGAGGGGGCCTCTAGGTTTAATTCAAGATGAGTGGGAAGGTGAGTGTGAATCCCACAAGGAGTCTGTTGTGGCATATGCCTTAAACCTCAGGACAAGGCTCAGGGAACTCATGGGCTTGGCCCAGGAGAACCTGGCAGGAGTCCAACAACAGAAAAAAGGTCTGGTATGACAGGAATGCTGGAGCTAGAGAGTATGCTGTAGGGCAGCAGGTAATGGTTCTCATTCCTGTCAGACACAACAAGCTGCAAGCAGCATGGGGGGACCCCTCAAGGTGGTAAGAAAGGTAACTGATGTTAACTACATGGTAGAACTGCTAGTCAGGAGGCAAGAGCACAAAATGTACCATGTTAACATGATGAAACCTTACCAATGATAGGGAGGCCCTTGTGCTCAGTATTTGCAGTGGACTGCAGCAGGAATCTGATAGAGATCTGATGACTGATCTCCTCAGTGAGGCATGTACTGACACCTCAGTGGAAGGGGAAGCAATGTCCCAGCAGCTATCTTCTACCCAGGTTTGAGAAATCTAAGCAGCGTTACAGGAGTTTGCGGACATGTTCACTGGGAAACCAGGGTGCACCCACCTGGTGCAGCACCAGGTGGGATACAGGACCCCAAAAGCCTATTAGGCATATAGGGTGCCAGAGAGAGTCAAACAGACTGTGAGGGAGGAGATAAAGGAAATGCTGGAACTAGGGGTAATTCAAGAGTCCAACAGTCCCTGGGCTTCCCCAGTGGTGCTGGTGCCAAAGAAGGATGGCAGCTCCAGGTTCTGTGTGGACTACAGGAAACGAAATAGTCACACAGAGTCAGATGCTTACCTCATGCCTAGGTCAGTGGAGGCCCTAGAGCAGCTGGGTGGGGCTGAGTATCTTACCACCATTGATCTTACCTAAGGTTACTGGCAGGTGCCCTTAACTCCCATTGCTAGAGAGAGGTCAGCCTTTGTGAATCTTTTTGGCTTGTATGCATTCACAAAGATGCCCTTTTGGATGATAAATGCCCCAGCAACTTTCCAGTGGCTGGTAGATCATACCCTACCAGGATCAGGAGGGTTTGCCCTTGCTTACCTAGATGATATTACCATCTACAGCCATTCTTGGCAAGCGCACTTTCAACATGTAAGGGAGGTGCTAGGGAGACTACAGAGGCAGGGGTTGACCATTAAGTTGAGCAAATGTCAGGTGGGTATAGAAGATGTCTCCTACCTGGGACATAGAGTGGGAAGTGGTAAGATCAGGCCACAACCTGCCAAAATGGAAGCCATTCAGGCATGGCCTGCACCTGTTACTGAAAAGCAGATGAAGGCATTCTTAGAGACAGCAGGGTACTACAGAATGTTCGTCCCCAGTTATAGTATCATAGTTGCACCCCTCACAGACCTGACAAGGAAAAACAGGCCAGATAAGGTAGAGTGGACCCCAGCATGTAAGCAGGGATTCCAGAAGCTTAAAGAAGCTTTGGAAGGACTCCCTGTGTTAGCCAGTCCAGATTACAGCAAATAATTTGTTGTGCAGGTGGATGCTTCAAACCATGGGGTGGGTGCTGTAGTTAGCCAGATTTCTTCAGAGGGAGAAGAGCACCCAGTGGTTTATCTCAGCCGTAGGTTCCAACCAAGGGAGGAATGCTATGCAGTTGTTGAAAAGGAATGCCTAGCCATAGTGTGGGCACTGTAGAAACTTCAGCCTTATCTGTATGGAAGAAAACTCACCGTAGTTACAGATCACTATCCCCTAACATGGTTACACTGAGCCAGCCAGCAAAATGCCAAGATGCTAAGATGGAGCCTAGGGTTGCTAGCATATGATATGTCAGTGCAGTGCCGCAGTGGGGTTAGCAATGACAATGCAGATGGGCTCTCAAGACAGGGAATGGGGGTAAGGTATACCCAGATAGACCTAATCTTCTCAAGCAACCTTTCTCAAGGGTCACTTGAAAAATTAGCTAGAGTTCTTGGGCGGGGGGGGGGGTATGTGAAGGCTGCCAGCCTAGCTAGACTAGATAGAATTTTATAAATAATTCTATGTCATTTGTAAATATTAATGTAATCCACAGGCTTCTTCTACAAATTTAAAGATAACTATATGTTAGGATTAAACTATATGTTGTACTGACCTTCAAAAATGTAACCACATTGCACTCTGCTGGAAGAAACTGATAAGTCAAGCATTGTATAACTGATCTCAAGCTTGGAGGCAAGGTGTCTGGGCCAGGAAATTTGTTCTATTGTCTTGATTTAAGAGATAAGTACTAAGTTTTTACATGCATAATCTCTTTTATTGCTGTGGCTTCCTGGCCAGATGCAGCTTACTAAGAAATGTACATTTTGAGTTTCTGTTCGCCTGGGAACTAAAGAAGTGATAAAAATGATGTAATGTGAAATGACTCACCAGTACTGGGTGTTTATCAGTTTAAGACAAAGAGAAAGATAGAGCATTTTGGATTTTGTCTGAAGAACATCTACTCGCCAGCACTTGCTTTGTTCTGCATGTAAGTAGAATTGAGAACAGATATTTCTCTTAAAGATAAATAGAAATAGCCAGATTATTCTAGCTGTTTTCTCTATTTATGTCAGACTATTCTACAATATTGTTTTAAAACATTTCCTATGATTTCTGAACTGTGTAATGTAATTGTGTTGAAGTCATAAGATTTGTCTTGTGTTTTTATTATTTATTATTAAATATTTTTAAACCTTTCAATTATAGCTGTTTTATGTAAAGGTAATTTAAGCTCTTAGAGTACAGTGCATGTATTTGGTGATACTGTCCAAGCCACTCCAATAGCTTTAGGCCTGGGTCACACTTACTATTTGAATAACAGTAATATTACACAGTGAAATTGGTCACCCTTTGGGAAGGGCCTTATAGTGGCTGATATTAGAGGTTGGTGGCAGTGATTTCTACTTTATAGTCTAGAGAAAAGGGGGCATAGCAGGAGAACCTGTGCATGCCCTCCCCAATAATGTCTGTGTGCTTGTATATAACTCATATCTCAGTGTGTGTCAGCTACATTGGACAGGGGCATGAAGCACTGGTTGGACAGAGAGGGTGCTGGAGGGTTTGGCTTGACCACTATGCTGAGATCTGTACTTATAGCTGTGCCATTGGGGAGTCTTATTGGGGATTTGGAGAGAAAGGGAGAAACCAGCCCCAGACTGACTGTGATCACTGTGTGCTCTAAAGGGAAATTGTACTTTACTGTGTGTGTACTTGTTATCCTTCCCAATGTGCATGCTCCTCACCGGTGCTAGTGGTGAGGATTAAGGCTCCTTGATTACTGTGCCAGTGCACGGGTGTCATAGATGCCCACAAGAGATATGCCTGGATTGAGGAGATGTTAGCAATAGTTCACAGCTTTGAGAAATTCCATGAATATGTTTATGGTAAAGATGTTCAGGTGGAAACGCATCACAAAACCTTGCAAATTACATTCAGAAATTCATTAAGCAATGAGCCTGCAAGATTACAGACCATGTTAATTAGTCTATGATCTGGAAGGTAAATGCAAACTAGTCAAGGAACTGTGCATTCTGTATATGCAGATTGCACAATATTTATTAACAAAATGCTAGAAGAAGAACTAGAGATATGTCACTGTACAAAGGAAACAGTGAAATAAATCCAGAGGCAAACCACTGCTGACTTAGAAATGCAGTTATTTTAAGATATTACAGTAAAAGACTGGCCAAATTCATCAAAAAGTAAGAAATTTAGTCTTGTAAGGAATTGATAAGTTGAGTCCAGTGCTTGACATTGAAAGCTGTGCAAGATAATGGCTGCAAATCGACCTGATGGGGTACATGAGCCACTTCTGGATATGGTATGCAGTGGTGTGGCAAAATGATTTAGGCAGGTGCATCAACTCAGATGAAGAGGTCACTTTGACTTAGAATTATGCCATCTAAAATGCATGCAAAACTATACACCAGTGGAAGAAATGTTACTGCCCAGTTCAACATCATCCTTGAAGCAAAAGGGGTACATGAGAGTTTGTTTTAAATTGGACAACCCATGTACCCCATATTTGTGGAAGTTAGACAGACACAGCAAATACAAGAGTGATTAGTGCATTAAACCATTTTCACAAGATGGGAATACCTGTGTTTCTTATATCTGACAATGACTTAGAGCACACAGGTCAGGAATGTATAATATTTGACCATGAATAGAAACACTGTTTACATCTAGCCCCCAATATCTTCACTCCAGTGGGCAAATCAAAGAAATCTATGGAAACAATGAAGAATCTCAAGAGAAAGAGAAAGGTTGTTGTTGTGTCTTTCGGCTTTTCCCAGTCAGGGGTCGCCACAGCGGAACTCCGGTCCGCTAATGATTGGCAGTAGATTTTTACGTGCCGAGTTGCTGGCCCTGATGTACAACCTTCAACGAAGGTACGCCCATTCACACATATCTCCACACAGAAGACACTCTAGCTGAGAATCGAACAGGACGTCTTACTGTGAGGTGACAATGCTACCACAGCACCACCACAGCAGTAGAAGAGAAAGAGAAAGGGATGTAGGAAAATCTATGAGGATTGTCATTTCACAGTTATAGAATGTAGAAATGCTCCATTGCAGTGACCGAATCTCTCCTCAGATCACCTGTTAATAGGCTGAGAGTTGAAAAGAAGATTTCCTATATCAGGCACACTGTTGTAGCTTGAATCAACACAATGTAAAAGAGATGCTAGACCAAAATCAGCATAGATAGAAAATACAATGACTGGAAACATGGGATAAAGAAAAGTAAGAAAACTAAGGTCACAGGAAAGTCCATAATCTGAAGCTGAAACTGTTTGTAAAGCAGCCAGCAGCACAAATTCCTTTCAGGAAAATGAGCATTCAGATTTGTCAGAACTAGTCCCTTTGCAAGATACTGTGAAAACTGTAACATTCAAGAGTTTTTTTGGGGAGAAGGGAGAATGAGTGATGAAGAGAGAAGAAAAGAGATAGACAGTTAGTCATATACACTTCTGAGGGGTGAGCTCTGCTTTGCTTTCCTTGTTATGCCTCACCATCCACTTTATGAACTCCTTATTCTAAACAGAACAAATAGTAAAGCAAACTTAATCTCCATGGACCTAAACCTGTACTTCAGCAACATCAGATGGCATGGCAGGTAATTATCCCAACATATTCTCTGTTCGTGGAATAGGCTGCATTTATACCTCTCAACTGTACAGATTTTTGCAGAATGTCCAGATTTCTGCCCTATATTTTTGGTTAGTTTTTCATAAAATTATGGTTTTCTGGCAAATCAGTGGCAAATCATTAAAGATTAAAGTTAGCAAATAATAACAAGCATTTGAGTTTCGGACTTCATACCTTTCAGAAAATTCATGCTAATGCAAAAATCTATTATTCTACTAACTTTCTAAGTTTGTTCATAGATTCATAGGTAGATACTAGGCTATCTGCCCTAGGGCATTTATAAGCCTAGCCAGAGTGTATTTGGCTTTCGCCTCCCTATTAGATTAGCCTACTGTGCCTCTGTAAAGTAGGTCACAGAAGGTACCCTTTTAAGATTAGTTTACTGTGCCTCTGTCTAGCAGGGACACTGGGGAGATCCCAGGGGTGAATTTGTGATTTCCCATCCACGCGTCCAAATTTCGCTTGAAGAGGGTCAGCGAGGGGCTATGTCTAACATGAACTGGGATTCTATTCCAGAGTGAGGGGAGCCTCTGGGAAATGAATCTGTCCCTCCAGCATGTCCTATTTATTTTTGTGCTGAGGTTTAGGTCCCTGGAGCGTGTAGCTCTAAGGGACTTGGATTTTTTTCAGGTGGAGCATGTCCATTAATTCTGGGATTGACATGGCTTTGTACGTCAGGCATAGATCACCTCTGAGTAGGCGGTAAGCAACTGAGTAGAGCTGGAGTTTCTTTAGTCGAGCTGCATAGGACATCTGTTTGTAGCCCATGAGCTTCTTGGTGAGGTACTTTTGGGGTCTCTCCAGTTGCTGCAGGTGTCGGCTAAGGTACAACCCAAAAGGGGCATTGTATTCAATGATGGGCCTGATGAGTGATGAGTAGAGGGGCACAATGACCTCTCTTGATCTAGATGCGAACCTTTCATGATAAGGTGGGCTATATAGAAGGTCTTTCTAACCACTTTGGCAACGTGATTATCAAAGGAGAGATTACTATCTACATTGGTCCCCAAATCTCTAATTACTTCTTCCGTACTTAATGGATTACCATCTATGTGGTAATTTGTGGGCACCTTGTTTTTCCCAAAGGGGATGACTATGCACTTTTTAGCATTTAGCTTGAGGCCATGGCTCTGGCACCAAGCATCCATCTCTGTGAGACCCTTTTGAAGGATGCTTGTGTCAGCTGGAGATTCGATTATGGCCCCCAGTTTGCTGTTATCTGCGAACTTTGTCAACCATAATCCCCCTGTGTTAGCCTGAATCTCAGAGAAGTATAAACCGAACAAGAGAGGTCCCAGAACTGAGCCCTGTGGGATGCCACTTGTAACTGGTTTGGATTCGGACATAGCACCTGCGATTATGACCATGTGGGTTCTATCTCTGAGACAGTTTGCAACCCATCTTGTGATATAGGGGTTGATATTTAAGCTGGTAAGCTTATTTATGATACCCGAGTGGGGTATTGCGTCAAAGGCTTTTGCGAGGTCCAGGTAGGCTGTGTGGACTACCTTGCCCTCATCTATGGCTTTGGTAACTGTTTCAAAGAAATCAACCAGGTTTAAGAGGCAAGATCTTCCCTTAACAAAGCCGAACTGGGTAGGGTCCAGTGTCTGGAGGCTCCCAATGTCTTTGTTTATGAGTTCCATGATAATACACTCCATAGCTTTACAGAACAGACTAGTCAAGCTTATGGGGCGATAGTTTCCAGGGTCCGTTGTGGCACCACCTTTGTGGAGTGGGACCACTGTAGCTGTACGCCATTCTTTAGGTACATATCCTGTAGTAAGGCTAAGTTTGAACAGTGACTTAATGTGATGGTTCAGTTCTTCTTGGAGCTCGTGTAAGACACAGCCTGGAACACTGTCTGGCCCCATAGATGCTGTTTTTTGCTTTGGAGAGGGCAGCTTTCACCTGTGCATCTGTGATGTCAGGGAGGTTACATTCAATTGGGATAGGTATTTGCACCTTTGGGGGGGGGGGAATGGTGGGGAGAAGTTTGTGCTGAATCTGTCTGCCAGGATGTTGGCTATGTCTGTAGGTTCGGTATATTTTGTACCATTATGCAACAATTCAGAGCATATCTAGGAGTTTCTGCCCATATTCCTGACATAACTAAAGAAGGCCTTGTGATTATCTTTAGTGTCTAGGGCAGTTTTTCTTTCGAAACTGGCCTTTGATGATTTTATGAGGGATCAAAGTTTCTTGCTAATACTGATCAGAGATGCCTTCTCTTTTTGGGATTTTGCTCTGTCATGTAGTAGCTTCCTCCTTCTGTTGTATAGCTTATTTATGGCCAGGGTCCACCAGACCGGTCTCCTGTTTTTGGAGGAGTGAGTTTTGGTTTTATTTGGGATAGCATGATCCATGCATTCCTGCAGGTGCTCACAGAATGCATTTGTAAAGGATTCTGCGGAATGGGCTGTATTATCCTCTGGCCCAGGGGCTTTGAAGGATTCCACCTCAGTCTTGAGAAGTGCAAAGTTGGCTTTTGAGAAAATTCTTTACAGTGATTTCCTTGGCTGGGGGTGGGGACGGGATATGGATGTCCAGGGAAATTTGTTTATGGTCTAATCTTACCAATGAGGGGTTTACCTCTGGTGTGGAACATAGAGTCCCCATGTTGGTGATGACCAGGTCCAATATGTTGTTCCCTCTTGTGGGAGTGGTGACCAGTTGTTCCATTGTGTTAGAGTTTATAAATTCAAGGAACCATTGGGCGAGGGTGTTTGGGCTTGAGTAGTTTTCCCAGTCAATGTTTGGGTAGTTGAAGTCACCCAGTAACATAGTGTTTGGAGAGACCTTCATATTCTCCAGTGTTCTCAGGAATGCCAAGTGGGGTTCCTGTAATAGGGAGAGTGTTCTGTAGCAGGCTACAAACTGAAAGGCAGTTTTGCCCACTGTTAGTTGCACATGGATGGTTTCCAATGCTTTGTGCAGTGCCACTAACCTGGAGGTGTAGGTATCTTTGATGAATATAGATACTCCACCTCCTTTTGTGCTTCGGTCTGAGTTTGGGGGCTGAAACGCATGGTATGAGTTATAACCTGGTAGTGCTGGGGTGCTCTCAGGAGCCTTGAACCAGGTTTCTGTTACTGCACAGACATCGATTTTCTCCATACTGAGAAGAGCCTCGAGTGCGTGCATCTTGAGGTTTAGACTTCTGGCATTGAGTAGCATTACCTTTAGTTTATTTATCCTTGGGTTATCTATGGAGGTAGGTTTGTCCTTTGAGCCTTGCCTAAAAAAGGCACTATGGGGCTGGCAAGAGCCTTGGCCAGTATACGAAAGCCTAAGGGTGACAGGTGCAAGCCATCCCTAGCAAAGCAACGTGGCTTGTCGAGCATGTCATCCCAGGCTGACAGACACTGGATCCCCTTTGAATGACAGCAATACTTTAGCCAATTGTTGAAACCGATCATTTTGTCTTTATACTGTGGCATCATTCTTGGTGAGGGCAAGATGCTACTCAAGGTCAGGGTCATACCAGCCTGGGCTACATGGTCAGAGAGCTCCTCTATGTCTCTTTTCATGTAGTCCAGGGAGGTACATCTCAGGTCATTCACACCAGCATGGACAATGACGGAGTCATACTTGTAATTGCTTTGGAGTGACCTGAGTGCTTGCATTATGTGGCAGATCCTGGCACCCGACAGGCAGCTTACAGTGACCTTCTCCTTGTCCAGTCTGGTGAGCGGGACGTCAGTGTGCCAGACAATAGAGTCCCCTATAACAAGTGTATTTGGTGTGTTGTTTGGCCTTAAGGGCGGTGGTTGTGAGGCAAACTGATTTTGTGAGATATGTGATTCATGGGTATTGTTAAGGGGTGGCTGTTGCTTGGATATCTGCTTAGGAGGTCTTTGCTGTTTAGGCAGATTTTTATTTAGAGCCTCCAAGTATGTTTTTGTGTGTTTATGTGTAGGTTATGCAGATGCAATAGGTCTGTGTGAGACTGGATTTGTGGTGTGGGTGGTTACCTTTTCCTCCTCAAGAGCAATATTTAAAAATTGTCCCTATTTTTTGGCCTTTGTCCCACTTTTATTTATGGCTTTGTCCAGATTTCTTGCTCTAAGAGATTGAGAGGTATGCTGCTGTCATGTACCAAGTGGAATACTTATCTAGCAACCTTTAAAATCAGTCTAGGTTGATAGATGAGTGATCACAAATTTCACTTGTGATATGTGGAGAAAATCTTCTTTATCTTTTGATTTTGCATTTATTTACCAAGATAGTTCTCTGATCTCAGTAGAGAGGTGAAGATCATTTGAATAAACCACAATACACTGCGGTGGTGGTGCTGCGGTAGCGCTGTCGCCTCATAGCAAGACGTTGTCCCATTTGATTCTCAGGTAGAGCGTCTTCTGTGTGGAGGCATACATGAATGGGGCATGCCTTCATTGAAGGTTGTGCATCAGGGCTGGTAACCCGGTACGTAAAAGTCCACTACCAATCATTAGCGGACTGGAGTTCCGCTGTGGCGACCCCTAACCGGGAAAAGCCGAAAGACACAAACATTGCAGATGGCAATTTTAAAGCAAGGTAAATATAAGAGTAAGTAAATCTTATGTTGTCATTCTAGATCTTATATAGGTTCATAGGTTCATAGGTTCATACTAGGCTATCTGCCCGAGGGCATTTACAAGCCTAGCCCATAGTTTTGTGGCTTACGCCACCCCTTTAGTTTGGAGAAACTATGCCCATTATTTTGCTGTGCCTCTGTCGAGCAGTGACACTGAGGTAACCCCTGGGGTGTATCTGTGATCTCCCATCCATTGGTCAAGATTCCTCTTGAACAAGGCCAGCGAGCTGCTCTGCCTCACATATACCGGGATTTTGTTCCACAGCATAGGGAGTCTTTGGGTGATGAATCTATCCCTCCAGCACGTCCTATTAATAACCGTGTCGAGGTTTAAGTCTCCTGCCCTTGTGGCTCTGAGGGATCTAGATTATTTGAGATGAAGCATGTTCATCAAATCTGGGTTTGACATGGCCTTGTATGTCAGGCACAGGTCACCACTGAGCAGGCGGTAAGCAACTGAATATAGCTGGAGTTCTTTCAGTCGGGCAGCATAAGACAGATTTTTGAGACCCTTTATCCTTTTGGTGAGGAACTTTTGTGGCCTCTCCAGCTGCTGCAAGTGTCGGGTCAGATACATTCCGAATGGGGCATTGTACTCAATCATTGGTCTGATGAGTGATGAGTATAGGGAGACTATGACCTCCCTTGATCTAGATGTGAATCCCTTCATGATAAGGTGGGCAATGTAGAAGGTCTTCCTAACTACTTTAGCAATATGAGTGTCGAATGAAAGGCTACTGTCAACCTGGGTCCCCAGGTCCCTGATAACTTCTTCAGTGATCAGTGGATTGCCACCTATATGGTAGCTAGGGGTAACCTTGTTTTTCCCGAAGGGTATGCCTATGCATTTCTTGGCATTTAACTTTAGGCCATGGCTCTGGCACCAGTTATCCGTTTCTGTGAGACCCTTCTGAAGGAAATTTGTGTCAGATGTGTTTTCGACTACGGCGCCCAGTTTGCAGTCATCTGCAAACTTTGTCAGCCATAACCCTCCTGTGTTTGCTTGCACTTCAGAAAAGTAGATGCCAAACAAGAGTGGGCCCAGGACTGAGCCCTGTGGGACACCACTTGTGACAGGCTTTGAGTCTGACATGGCGCCAGCAACTCTGACCCTGTGGGTTCTGTCACTCAGCCAGTTTGCAACCCATCTTGTAATGTATGGGTTTACATTTAAGTTGATGAGTTTTTCAATGATACCCGAGTGGGGTATTGTATCGGAAGCCTTCGCCAGGTCTAGGTAGGCTGTATGGACTGCCTTTCCCTCGTCAATGGCCTTGGTGACTGTTTCGAAAAAGTCAACCAAGTTTAAAAGGCATGATCTGCCTTTGACAAAGCCAAACTGGGTTGGATCCAAACTCTGCAAATTCCCTATGTCTTTATTTATGAGATCCATTATGATCCTCTCCATGGCTTTGCAGATAAGGCTTGTCAAGCTAATGGGACGGTAATTTCCAGGGTCGGTGGAGGCACCGCCTTTGTGAAGTGGGACCACAGTCACTGTGCGCCACTCCCTGGGTACGTATCCGGAGGTGAGACTGTTCTTTCGAACTAGCTTAGTTAAACTGGATATTGTAAAATATAGGACTGGCTAGGGAGTAGGGAGCAGAATGTTGTTGTTGTTGTTGTTTGTCTTTCAGCTTTTTTTTCCACTAAGGGGTTGCCACAGCTGAACTCCGGTCTGCTAATGATTGGCAGTAGATTTTTTTTTACGAAACGCCGAGGTGCTAGCTCAATACCCAACCTTTAATGAAGGCATGCCCATTTACGCACACAAAAGAGACAGAGATAGAGTGAGGGAGAGAGCGAGAGAGAGTGAGAGACAGAGGAAAAAGCATGATCTGTACACTGTAGTTTATTTGCAAGTGTGACCAGATTGGGTTGTATTATAAATGATGTCGTACATAGCATGATGAGGTCTTAGGTCTGAGGCTGTGTGCTAGAAGTGAGAAAAGGTCAGGAGCAAAGGGCTTTGTACTGCTGGAAGGTTAGTAGAAGGTTACAGTTTTGTTTGACAGGGACCCATCTGGCTTTACAGAATCATGCATTTGTGCTCTCAGTAACTTTGTTAGCCTCCCTTCTGTACTGTGTGGTATGGTTAGTCTTTTCAGTGATTTTCTTGGCTGTAAGCTTACAAAGAATCTATGAACCTAGAAAACTCTACTGACCATCTCTAAAACTAAGAGTGAAGTGCGGTGAGAATCTTCCTAAACAGAAAACCAGAAGGCTGTTGCAAATAGTCCTGTTAAAGTATCCTGTAAGACAATTTTTGAAATGACATAAATATATTGGTAGTTCATAAATATAAAGGATTCTAAGAACTGGAAAGTCTCATTATTAAAATATCTGCTTTTTTATTGTGCTCAATATGTTGGGTCTTTCGGCTTTTCCCGATTAGGGGTCGCCACAGCGGAACTCCGGTCCGCTAAGGATTGGTAGTTGATTTTTACATGCCGAGTTACCAGCCCTGATGCACAGCCTTCAACTAAGGTATGCCCATTCACGCACGTCTCCACGCAGAAGACGCTCTAGCTGAGAATCGAACTGGACAGCGTCTTACTGTGAGGCGACAATGCTACCGCAACACCACCACCGCATTGTGCTCAATATAAACAGCCCAAAACATACCTATAATATAATATAATATAATATAATATAATATAATATAATATAATATAATATAATATAATGCTAATCTTAATTTTTAAGAATCTGATGAAGCGTAGTTTATCCATGTGAAAGCGCTTGTCTTTTTATTAAACTGGAAACTTCAGCAGTGGTAGTCTCACTGAGTTTGTTTTACGTTTGCATTGTTCTCAAGCTAGACCTTTGGGCTGCGCTGGTAGTGCATTTTATTTATTAATCTTAATTTTAAGTGATCAGTGTAACTTAATGCATACAAAGGTGTAGGTAATGGGTATACAGTTTTAAGTCTAATTATTTAGCTATGAGTATTGGTGTATGGTGCTGTACACCCTTATTTCTAGAGAAATCATTTCAAATATAAGTATCATGGAGGGTAGGTCACATCTCCTGTTACTGTGAGTTATTTGTTATGCCTCATGATATGACCTTGATATTCTTGCTTTATCTGTTATGACCAAAACAACATTACAGTCTTAATCACTATCCGAAACAACAAGACTGTTGTCCAAATTGGTGGCAGCCATCACTCTAAATAAACATGAAGTAGTATGTTAGTTGAGCTTTCACCAAACATTGTTTTACATGACATTCCTTCAGTCCTAACATAAGAATCTTAGAAGTGTGTGTAATTTAAAGGAATATTGCAAAGAATCAGTCTCAATGAACAAGAACTGTTTTGCTGCAAGTTTAAACATTATAAAAATACATAATCTAACTGCTTAGAAAATTATTTATGGGCAAGTATGGAATGTTTTGGTTGTGGCATGAAATGAAGAGAAATAGGTCGAATGAGCATGTGAAATCAAAATGGATGGGCATATTTATACTTTTAATGCTACTAGAGAAAACAGAACAACTTACACTGAACGAGGGAAGCCATATAATTTAGCAAATAATTGTATAAAAAATAAGATATTACTAGCATTGCTAAATTTAATATAGGTGTCAGAAGTTACAGACAATTACACACTTTAGTAAATTCAACAAAGCCATGCAAAAAAAGAAAAACATTAAAAAAATGTATAGCCATCTGTCAAAAGCATTAGAATGCCAAAACTTTAATAAGCTCAGATTGTTTTTGATTTCATAAAAGAAGTCAAAGCATGCATCAGAGTATTATGGAATATACGCCACAGCTGTATATATTAGCTGAAACTGCAAGTTCAGAGCAGGACTCACACATATATTAAAATATATATGTGTAAGGGCTATACATTGTGAAACCATACAAAAACAACAGCAATATTCATGGAAACCACAGTTAAAAATAAATGAAGAGCTGTAACAAAATGTATCTGAGAATACTGTTGGAAGAATGTCTATTAACTTTCCAAATAAGCATGAATATTTTAGATATATCAGATTGTCATATAATACAAAGATGATTAAGTCAATATGAAAAAAATGCAGGAAATGTTGGAATTGGGCCACACTGATGGAATTTACATCAGGAAAAGTAATAGAAAGAGTGTTTATAGCTGGTATAGGTGCAACATAATAAGTGTAAAAACACGGCCTGAATAAAATAGCAGCGGTTTAAAGTGAAGAATCAACACACAAGTTTGATCAGACCAGAAGAAGGAAGAATGAAGTTCGGTATAGAATTAGAGTATCTGCAATATCTATGATTTCCATACAATATATTGTAACTCATGCCATTGCTGTAAATGATTTTAAAGTGTTGGTATCTATCTATCAACATATGTAAAGAGAGAGAGAGAGAGGTGGAATTATCACAGATGGTAAACTGAGGACCCATAAAATAAAATAGCAAGGCAGAACAGATTAAGTTATTTACGTGTGTGTGTGTGTGTGTGTGTGTGTGTGTGTGTGCTATTATGAGAACACAGAAGAGTATTGCGAGGTAGAGAACACATAAAATAATTTGAAGTAAAGAGGGGGGGTCTATGAAGAAGTTTTAAGTGACAGTTAAAGGCAGTAATAAAACCACTACTTATGAAAAGTTGTCAAACTTGCTCCCAGGCACTAAAAAGGTGTTAAAAAAAAGAAAGGCATAAAAAATTAAACCATATAAAGATAAGAATTTTCCAAAACCAAATACTAGACCAAAATTTGCAGAGATAATGGCAGCATTAAATATTATAGGACTGAACTAAACAGGTTGCAAAATGCTTAGGCATTGTTGAGGTAGAGCACTGAATGGTCTATACCTACAGTTTTAGTACTACAGGGAGGTAAATCACAGCCAATGTACATACATGTAGATTTCAAGAGTTTCTGCCATTCTAGTTACAGGCTGTACAGTATCTACTATCAAGAACTAAAGAGATAATCACATCTTTGACACTGGTAGGATGGGGAGTATGATTCTCAAAAATGGGCAAGATGCAGGCACACCTATAGATGAAAATGAAACTTCCAGACAATTATTTTACATTAAGGCCTGCTCAAGTATTCAGCAGCCTTGGTGCTTGCTGTTTTGCAGCAGGTCATAAACAAAGTACTCCAAAAATTCCAAAATCTGCATTTACCAAAGTTTGTCTTAATGGGACAGTAAAAAGTTCATACCAGACACACTGATGGCCCTAGACAGGTTAAAAGAGTATGGCCACACAGTAATCATAGACAAATTGCATTGATTCAGAAATTAACTTCAATGTTATCTGTAAATAACTGACACAGATAGACTACATAATTCACATCTCAGGGAAAAAACATTATTATTTGGGCATCAGTATCAAACTGATCTGAATGAATGTTGCAGTCCCTAGGGATGCATGTGCTAGCAAATAAAACAGATCAAAATAATCACCCTTATGGTACTAGTGAAATAAATTGAAAGCAAGCATAGAATGTAAGTGAAGCACAGGACAGAAAGCAGCAAACAGGTGGGCCAGCAAGTAGATGGATGGGCTGGCAAGTAGATCAGCCCTTCTAAGCTGCAAAATTATTCAAAACCAAAATCAAGCCTCCATTCAGCAATACGTTCATACAGTAAACTCTCATACAAAGCTGAAAATATGTGTGAGTATGGCCCCTGCTAATCTCTGAAGAAGTGTGTTGCATACGATACTCCTGAAACCTATACCTCACCAAGTAGCAGAGTGACAACAGCAACACTATGGCACAATCAATATATGTTAGAAAACACAGTACTCATCACTGTATGTAAATACAGTAGAGATGGTTCTTCTGAAACTAAAAGAAACACATGCAGAAACAACATAGCTACCAGTACATGGCATAGAGCTTTCAACTTCTATGTATAGACACACACACACACACACACACACACACACACACACACACACACACACACACACACACACACACACACACACACACACACACACACACACACTCATACAAAACAGTCCTAAAGTATCCCATCCCCCCTCAAGACAAGACAAGATTGTGCAAACAACGCAGCACAAAATGTGTGTTATTTCCACTACTCTAGACAATTACACAAACTCTGCAATAACTGTTGAACTTCCTGTTTTTTCACACTTCACAGCTTTTCATATGTACTCTGTTTTAAACTTCTCATTAGTTTATTCCTGCTTAATAAACTCTTTTTGATTTTAAAAGTTTATTTGGTGGCAGAAATGCTTTCGCACATCCTAGCTTTAAACAATAGATATTTTAAATTGTTAAACAATAAATATTTTCATATTCTTAGTAAGTGCTGCACAAACAACAGCCAGTACATTTCATATGCCATTGACAAAAACATGACATTTTTGTTCATTATAGTATTAATTATACAGTTTGTAGCCTTCAAGGCTAACCTAGACCAACCAGATGCTGCTCAAATGAAACCCAATATTTACAAAATATTGCCGTCATATGCCTAAAGATCTTTCCAACATTGGCAATATTAAAAAAAAACAAGTCAGTATTATAGTCTTGGATAATAAATAACAGCACCAAAATGATAGACAATTACTTAACCCAGGTTAAAAGTGGACATTTAGATGGCATCCTTCATACACCAGCACTACAACCAATGCACAGATAACACACCTGGCAGTAGAGTTGAAGAGAATGTTTTAATACTAATTCATAAAAATACAAAGCTTAACCCAACTTTTGTTATTAAAAGCAATACCCCAAAAGATGGTCATCCTATCTGCATACTTAACACAAATGTTATTCAATTTTACAAACTAAAATATTGCTTGCAAATATATATATTACTTCCACCTTATTCTAAACTCATCCTGGACATACTAAAAACAATAGTACCATACTCTAGGAACAACAAGCTAATCATATCCAGTGATCTTAATGCAGTAGAGAGTCAATTATCCAAACTATTTGGGACCTAGGATAGTTCAGATAATCAAACTGTTTGGATAATCAAACGTATAATTGAAACGAATAAAAAACTTCTAAAATCTTTTTTTCTGCACACAGGAATATACTTTTCAACTATTCAGTGATTTCAGTGAACAATAAAAAAATATTTTTCACACACGAGCTGGCTACAAGCTCAAAAAACATGCTCAAGCAAATATGTATAATGTTTCCTACCCAAAAACTTTGGAAGGCTGGTTCTGATAATTAATGTTTTGGATAATCGACGTTTGGATAATCGACTCTCTACTGTATTAAGTAGGGTGGCCCACATAACCCTACTATCAAAAGACTTCTTCAGCTAAACAATGTGACCCACCTGATAAATATAGAACCAAACCTAACTAAAACACAGGAAGATGATCATTTACTGATATATTTAAAAGAAATATCCCTAAAAACGTCAAACAGTACTCATACTGCCACTACACCAAGTGACCACTGCCAGCTCTTACTACATGGACAGTAAAACCACCAAACTTATTATTTCAAACTATTTGTATCAGGAATATTCCTGATAGTACACATGATCCCTTAGTGAGTGAATTACAGTAGATAAACTGGTCCTTAGTCTATACTACAGATAATCTAACAGTAGCTCTAGAAATATTTTATAATATTCTACTGCCAATTCTATATTCAGTTTTCACTTTTATACAGAGACTAATATCTGGAAAAGGTTTTACATGTGTACTAAGCTTGGTCCACCTAGAAAGTCAATCCTTCAAATCAAAGAAAATGTATGAGATTTCATAAACTAAAGAGAGAACTATAGGAATTGCTACTAATACTGCAATGTCAGCTTTCCTTAGTCACAGTCAAGAACAGCAATGTCATAAGCAGAAACTAATCTGACAAATTATTTAAAAAAATTGGCTCAGGCAAACTATTCCTCAAACTACACAGTAAAAAGTCATGCATGTTGAATAACTTCAATGATCTAAGGGATCACATTTCTTCCCCATATACACTGACAAGTAAGTATTTAATCTAAAGTCTCCCCACTCCATCAGTTCCTTAGCACCAGTGTCCAGACTATCCATCCCTTCTATTTAAAACCATAACTAGAAAATAAGCTGAAAAATTGCTAGGCAGTTTTTATCATGGCTGCAGTTCATACTTGCAGTGCCTCTTTCTTAGGCAACTGGAAGTTGGCACATTTTCAACCTAACCCTAAAATTCTCCACCATATTTTAAGCATTTTCTTATACTAACCCTCACCAATGTATTTTGCCCGACTTCAGATAACGATTATAGGTCTATTATAAATGTTTGTCACAGGATCATAGGATCATAGGAAGTTACTAGGCTATTGGCCCTGAGGCCCTTACAAGCCTAGCCAAAAATTTAGCCCATGTTCCGACAAGTCAGCATGTGATGCCTCTGTCCAGCAGGTTGTGCTGAAAAAGGGTTAATGAGGTCCTCTGCTTGACGTGAAGAGGGAGTTTATTCCACAGAAGGGGGAGTCTCTGGGACACAAACCTGTCCTGCCATTAAGTCCTAGTGATGTCACAGACCAGGTTGAGGTTGCCCATGTCAGTTACTCGAGTGGAGCTTGACTTGCGGATATGCAGCAGTCCCATCAAAGCGGGGTCTGAGATTGCTTTTTATGCCAGAAACAGGTCACCTCTGAGGAGTCTGTATGGGACTGGGTAGAGGGACAAGGTTTTTAGCCAATCTGTGTAGGGTAGATGTTTGAGGCTCTGGGTTCTCCGGGTGAGGAACCTCTATGATCTCTCCAGCTGTTGCATGTGCTTTGTGAGCTACATGCCAAAAGCATTGTACTCAATAATGTGTCTGATAAGGGAAGAATGCAGGAATGTTATGACCTCCTTGCCCCCTTGATGAGATACCCTTATTAATAAGGTGGGCCATGTAGAAAGCTTTCTGTATAATGGAGGCAAGATGGTGGTCAGTTTGTTATCAACCTAGGTGCCCAAGTCCCTCACGACTGATTGCATGCTTAGGACTTTTTTATTGATGTGATAAATTGTGGGGACATGACTCTCTTCAAAGGGGATGATGATGCATTTTTTTGGCATTCAGTTTGAGGCCATGCTTCTGCCACCAGTCATTTATTTGGGTGACATCCTCTTGTAGTATGTCCACATCACTAGGGGAATTGATGACAGCACCCAGCTTACAGTCATCTGCAAACTTGGTTAGCCATACCCACTGGTTTTGGCCTGCACCTCGGAAAAGTATATCCAAAACAACAGAGACCCCAAGACAAATCCCTGGTTTACACTACTCATTATGGGTCTACTACTTGAGGTGGCTTCCCCTATTTTGACTAGGTGGGTTCTATCAGTGAGCCAGTTTGCTACCCATCTGGTAACATATGGATTGATGCCCAGTTGAGAGAGTTTATCTATTATACCTGAATGGGGAATAGTATCGAAGACTTTGGCCAGGTAAGGTAGGCAGTGTGCACCATGAACTTAAATCTTTGCCAGCAGGTAAATAAATCACAGTGGTGGGATAGGTTTATAACCCAGCATCTCGCAAGCCTCTGTAATAAACTTCTCCTACATACTAAACAATGCAGCTCACTTTCTTCTTTAAACATAAGCATGATGATTGTAAGAACAGCTGCAAATTCACTCTGGGATTCACTGGTAGGGCCTTTCTGGGGAAAGAAGGTGCAGCATGAGGAAGGATAGTGGAACAACATAAATTGTCATAAAATTTAGTGGTCTTGGAATATCTATGACATTTGTGAAACACTTACAGAATTTGTGAGACATAAAAAAATCTAGCTAATACCACATCACTGCTGTTTTGGGATCCAGATAACATTTCTTGGGATGTTTAAAAACAAACCAGCATGGTGGTAATGAAGCATCAATAAGCTATATAATAAAAAAGGAAACTCTTTAAAGATATAGCAACACAGAAACAACCAAATTAAGGTGAACATGAGACAAATAAAGAACTAAAAAAGGACATCAGAAAAAAGTGAAGGCTTTCCATTAACTTGGCTACAGAAACTAAAGATGACTACAAATTCTTCATTAATTATATCAGGAAAATCAAAATAACATTCAAACTGCTCAGATATTCTTCATAATGGTAATGTCTACTCCAATCCAGTGGATATTGCCAACATAATGAAAAATAATTTAGTGTCAACTTCACCCCAGAGACACGTATTTCAAGTTTAAATATCCCTGGTGAAATCAAACCACCACCCATTATGAGAAAGTCACTATCGAAAACAAAGAATACCTCACCCATGGGGACTGACTACTTACCTGGTTGCATAATTAATAGCAATAAACAAGCACTGCTAGGGATACTTCTCAAACTCTTTGACCTGAGCCTAGAGCATGGCCTTGTCACATGGGTGTGGTGCACAGCTGTTGTGATGCCACTTATGGACAGGGGCAATCTATAAGATACTCAATGCACAGGCACAAATCCATGCCATCTTCTTGCTCCTAGGGGCCATATATATTGGATAAAATCAAGTTATCTTGGCTATGCTTGTAACGGT
>NC_056739.1:1773532729-1773600229 GCF_019279795.1 Protopterus annectens | reverse complement strand
TATGGAGCTCCTCTTCTAACTAATCTGACCTCTTCCATCACCTCCAAACTAGAAAACTGCTATAATAAGATCTCTACATTTGCCACCAAATCCAAAAATTCCACCCATCATTGCCTTACCCTTCAATCTCTGAACTGGCTAGAACTCACTAACTACCTAGACTACCGCCAACTTACCACTGCTCACAGACTTGTATTTCACCCAACAAAATGTCCAGCCCTAACAAACATCCTTCCTCTTACACCCTGAATAAAACTCTCAGATCTGAACACCAGAACTTTAGGTCTGGAAGAAGCGTTTGTCTATTAGCTCAGTAAAATAGGGGATTCCCCAGGCACTGCCACAAATATTTAAGATGTATAATGTAGCTGCCTATGCTAAATTCCTGCCTCAGCTTCAAAGGGAGTTACTGTGACAACGTAGAGTCAGGTGACCAGATGAGGTCATTCTGCAAGCTAGCTTAGATATTATATTTTACAGGGACTAATCTCTGAGGAGAGAGCATACTGTTTTGCTGAACCTGACTAGAAAGACTGCTCACGTACTTCATTGTGTCTCACTCTATCAAGTAAGTTATTAGGGGAATAGTAGTTCTCATAGATTCAGTCAGAAATATAGTGAAACTTAGTTTAGATATTGTTTTTATTTACATGTCTGAGTCTGTTCATCAATGTTCTTTTCAATATTTCCTGTGATCGGAACTCTGTGGTTTACTATAAATATATACTTCATATTTTCTTGTTCTTTTATTATTTATTATTAAATATATTTAACACATTTATTGTGGCTGGTCCTTGTAGAAAGTACTTAACCTTTGAGAGTGCTTATATTTGTTTGGTGACACTGTGTGGACCACTCCAGAAGGCCCATCCATCTTGGTCAACTAATACTATTATTTGTATTAATATTAATATTACACAGTATGCACCCTTTGTTAAGGGCCTTGGACTAGCTGATTGCAGTGTGTCTGGTGGCAGTGATAACTACTTTGTACTCTGGGCAGAAGTATTATTTAGAATGAGTTGAATATCAATAAGTTCTGTTTGTAAGTCTCTTGGAATTTGCCTTAAGGTAATGTGGTGTTTAACAAACGTGGAGAAGCTACCCTAATTCCATCAAATCTAAAGCTGTGGTAGGTAGAAAACCATGGGTTAGTGGAGATGCTTTGTGCATATGTTTTTTTTAGGTTGGGAGAGCTATGAGCTGGACTGTGCCAAAAAAGCACTATGGGACAGCCAAGGCTTTAGCCAGCATGCAGAGCCAACACATTGTGGTGAAAGAATGTATTTATGAAAGAACACATTGGCATGATTACCAACATAAATATATTGCTTTACCTTGCAGCACATTATATAATGTATTATAATGTATATACATAAAAAATGGCTAAAATAACTGGTGAGTGAGCATATTATATACCTAATAAAATAAAATATAAATAATTACATTGTTTATAGGTTCATAGGTATTCACTAGGTATGCAGTACAGAGAATCCTTGAGAAGCCTGGTTTCATTTTTTACTTTTCACAAAGCACTGTCTATTTCAAATGACTTGCTCAAATGAAGGCTAAGGAAATCAATCCTGTACCACAGGAAGCAGCTCTTTTGCAGCTCATAGCCTTAATTTTCTGAGGTAACTGCCAGAATATAAATTTTGACTTACTGCCCAAACTCATTCTTATTCTTCAAAGGCATTATAGTTTGACTGCGGATCAAACCCAGGACACTCTGCATATCGAGCAGACATGATTCCCATTACACTTCAGTATACTGCCATTGCGCAGCTGTAAATAATAGTTAAACACTGTTCTGTGTTGATAAATGTAAGGATAATATAAAAATGAACAAAAGTACAGCTACACTGTGAGAAATGTAAGACTTGTATCTAAGAATGTAGAACTGATGTAATTCAAATTACTATGAAGTTAATTTCAGGACTAACCAGTGCAGAAGTAATAGAAAAGGCTGGTTGAACCAGCAATGTTAAGAACCAGTTTTTAACTTTAAATCCACTACATGCATACATACATTTAACATTCCAGTAGCTTTGCTCTTGAAAAAGCAGAGTCAATGGATGCAATAATGAAGGTGATTCCAATTAAAGGGACCACTTCACTGAAACATTTTTCCTTTAACGACAGAAAAAAGTACAGTCTGTCTGAAGTAAGCAACTCTTGGATGTTTGATCTCAGAGCATAAGAGATAGTAATGACTGATATTTTGTGGGCTAAAATAGGACAATAATCTTGGTACAAAGGTTAAAAGTGACATTATCCAAGACAATAAAGTCAGGGAATACAGAAAGAGATCAGTTAACTATATATTTTAAACCATTCTATCAGCTCATCACCAAAGCCTAACCCTCAGATTTACTATTTCTCTGTGCAGGACTAGCTTACTCCTGCATGGAGGTGGCCATTTAGGAGCAGGACGGCAGCGTGCCATGGATAATAATGAGGTGTGCTGCCTGAGCTCCTAGGCTTACATGGAATGTGTAAGAGTGCAGGGGGGCGTGTCTGAGAGCAGAGCTCTCAGGATATACACACCCCCGCAATTAAGAACAGCAGAAAGGTGTCAAAAATTAGTGAGACTGCACACAGGTGTCCGCATATCCCCACCAACAGTCCCCATCTGTACAACAGCAACAAAAGCACACATAAATAAAATGAACAAACCATTTTATTTTTTTTACAAATCCCATTAAAGCTAACCGTAGGTGTGTGGGTGTGCGCACTGCTTAGCTACAGTTAATGCAGCTTAAATGGCTGAAGAGGATAACAAGGAAAATATATGCAAATGAAGCATCATAGCAATAGTGTAGTGGGCAGAGCATTCGCCTTATGAGCAGGCATTCCCGTTTGAGTCACATTGCAGCAGATTCCATTTTCCATGGCAAAGCACATAATGAGTAATATTTATGTTGCAAAACCCACTAAATAATATACTTTTATGAACTGGAGTACTGCAAGTAAATGCACATGTGAGGTGTCAGTGTCATAATGAATAAGGCACTAGTAAGCAGGTTTAAGCACCAATAGACAGTAGTAAGCATATTTAAGCACTAGTAAGCGAGTGTAACCCCATTTGCATGGCGGTAAGCAATGTCTACACTGATTAAGCAATTCTAAAGCTAACTCTCTGTAAGCAGATGTAACAGCATTTTAACAGTGCTTGCCGTCATGCAAACCCAAGCACATCCGCTTACAAATGCTCAAAAGTGCCTTAATCACACGAGGTTGCTACACGAGGCAGGTCAGTAATACTCATGCATTTCCTGTCATAGGAAATAAAACTAAAAGTAGTAGTAAATTATTTGCCTGTGTAAAACCTGTATTTTTAAAGGCAAGTACAGATTACACTAGAGAATATGTCAGGTAGAGTCTCATATTGTTTGTATGTCAATAAAAGTGTAATAACCTGACAAAACAGGTCTAACTGCTGGACTGGATGTGTATATTCTGGTATCATATGGTAATGTAGATTTGCAAGAAAAATATATAGTGAACCAAAGATAAAGTGGAACCAGCAAAAAAGAAAAGTCCAAAACCGCAAACAAAATCAGGTTCCACAAAAGCTATACCAAAATATTTTTATTAAAACAAAGCTTTCAGACAAAAAGTCCTTCTTCAGTGTTAAATAAAATTCTAGTCAGAATATCACATTCTTTATACTTAAAGGAGATTAAAACACATGACACAGCCTACCTATCATAAATCAGACTTAATATAATAATTAAGAGAAGAACAGTTGAGTAGATTTCTCATCAAAAAATCTTAAAGAAAGATTTTACACTTCAATTAGTCAGAAACTTTCTAAATTACTGACTACTACAAAACTTGGTGAAACACATATTGCACTTGCCACCATATAATTACATATGAATTAAACCATACATTTTTTCTTTCTATTCCATAAACATGTATTTATAGTTAAACATATTTAATCAACAGTTTATCAAAATTATTGTTAGATCTAATATGTCCATAAACCAACTATAATTTTATTACATTTATATGTATATCTACCTAAACATTTAATACAATACATATTGTCAATACTTAAAAAAAATGAACATTTATTTTACTTGTTGTTTTTTCATCAAAATAGGTTTAATTGTAACTTGTTTGTTCAAACCAGGATGAGTGTCAGCATTTAAATGAATAATCCACTCATATTCCCTTATATCCAACCTATTTACCATATCTCCATGTCTAATGTTGGTAATAAGAATATCTATTACACAAAAAGAGAAAAAATGTATTGTACCTAACTCCTGTATGTGTTGGGCTAAAGAATTTGTAGCTACTTTTCTTCTTATTTCTGATTTATGTTCCACAATTCTATCTCTTAGCCTTCTTGTTGATTTGCCAACATAAAAACATGAACATTGTTGGCACAAGGCTAAATAAATAACATTACTTGTATTACATGTAGCTGTAAAACGTAATTCAAATTTCTTCCCATTACATGGGTGTACAAATTCAGTCATTGTGACTATACTGGCACAACATACACAATTATAATATGGATAAGTGCCTTTTTTATGATATAACATGGATTATGTTCTATTTAGATTAAAGTCCTTATAGCATAAACTTTTTTTAAGACTATTACAATTTCTATAAGTAAAACATGGTCTATCTGGAATCCATTGACCATAACCTGGCATAGGTTTTAGTATATGCCAGTTTTTCTGATAACTTCTTCTATACTTTTACTTGTCCTACTAAAGGTCATTAAGTACCTTAAGCCATTATTGGACAAGGAGTGTGTAGCGGAAGTACCATCCTGGTCAGAAAAATAGGGCTTTGCCCTCCCCATGTCTCATAGACATTATTTCATTTCTGGCCACATCCAAATCTTTTAGATCGTAACCTCTTTCTACAAAATCATCAGTCATATCTTGCATCTGTTTACAGCATACTTCATCTTGGGTGTTTAACCTACTAGCACATAGATATTGTCCTTTGGGTATACCTTTAAAAACATGTCTAGCATGCATGCTGGTTTTATGTAAATATTTATTTGCTTGTATTTCTTTTTTGTATATACTGGTATCTAACCCAGTTGCTGTTATGGACAAAGTTACATCCAAGAAATTTATACTTGAATCTGAATAGTTTATTTCAAACTTCAAAAAATCATTCACACTATTCAAATAAGAATGGAAATGTATTAATTCATCACTAGTGCCATGCCAAGCTAAAAAAAAATATCTACAAAAAGTTTGTAGAATAATATTTTATATATATCCTTATTTGCTTGACTAAAGATATTTTCTTTTTCCCATCTACTTAGGTCAAATTTGCATAAGTGTTGGCAATTGATGTCCCCATAGCTATACCAGAGACTTGTTGGTATAGCTGTATATTAAATACAAACAAGTTATTTTGTAAGACTAAATCCAAAATTTCACAAATTGTTTCTATACGTCTAGCAGGGAGATGGCCACATTCCAACAAAATTTATTTTATTTTCTCTAGTCCATATTCATTTGGAATTATGGTGAAAAGGGATTTCATATCTAGTGTTACTAACAGAAAATTATTTTCTGAACTTTCATTATACCATTTAAACAGTTGTGTAAGAAAGTCTCCTGTGTCTTTAATATAACTAGGAACATTAATCAAATAACTTCTCAAAGTTTTCTCCAAATATACTGATAAAGGCTCAGTGGCCCATCCTCGACCTGACACAATAAGCCTCATAGGTGGTTTCTCCTTTGATTTATGTATTTTGGGAGGCCATATAGGATAGGTATTGTAGGACATGGGACAGTGAAAAAGTTGAAAGTATCATTATTTATATCACCGAAAAGCTGTAAGTCATAGATGGCCATATTAATTTTAGTGATGATCTCATTTATGTTCCTTTCTGTTACTAATTTAAATGTAGCTCTATCAGATACTAAATCATCAATGGCTTTAAGATAGTCCACCATATTCATCAGAACTATTCTACCACCCTTGTCCGCTTCTTTAAATATCAAGTCTTTATTCTTCTGTAAGTTCTTAAGTGCTGCAGTTTCTTCCCTAGTTAGATTATATGTTTTTTTATAATAATTTACATTCATAAATTTCCCTAATTTGCTTTTCACATATTTCATTGAAAACAGTCACAATTGGATCACTGTAGGGAATGAACGTACTACTTCTCTTACATCCATATTCTACACTAGGGTTAGAATCCTTAAAAATGTTTTTCAAGTTGAGACTACATGTAAATCTTTTTAAATCAGTCACTGCATTCACAACATTATCCGTGCACATTGGAATAAATTTAAGCCCCTTAGAAAGTATAGAAAGTTCTATTTCAGTTAACTGGTAATTAGATAAATTTACCACAAAACTCTTACGAGTTACATCAGATAGTGCATAATTATTAAATGCACTATCACATCTACTGTTCTCCAAAGGTATTCCTTCATTTCTATTTAATGTGCTATCATTCGTAAAGTTAATTGCAGCTGTATCATTAATTACGTCATTTATTGTTTCAGTATCACCAGCCAACACAACATCTAAACCATCTTCCTTCAAGTGGTTAGACATAGATACATTTGCTATCTCAGCTGATTCATTTTCACTTAGCTAATTTGTATAAACTTTGACATCAGTTGTTGCCACATCACTCAAGTTAGAAGAAGTATTAACAAAACCATGTGTGTCATTATCCAAGTCATTGGTTACAGCAAGACCATTAGAATAAGAAGTTGTTGCTATCATATCTAAGTTATTATTACTATAAACAGTCTGATGGTTTTCAAAATTCAACTCTTTAACCTGGTTTTCGATTGCTATATGTTGTATAGATGTTTCGGTAAGTTCGTCTAGCTTATATAAACTTACATAACTATCAATAACATGCTCAAAGTTCTGTACCCCTTGTCTAAACATAATTTTACTGTCAGACATTTTAACTTTTGAATTACTCTTGCTTTCAAAATTCAAGCAAACTCATTGCTTATCTAAAAATTCATCAGCATCTACAGTTATTTCTATTATACGTGCAGCACCAGGTTCTGAATTATACACATACAAAAATGTATAGTTCAATTCATATGTATTTATATGGTGGCAAGTGCAATATGTGTTTCACCAACTTTTGTAGTAGTCAGTAATTTAGAAAGTTTCTGACTTATTGAAGTGTAACATATTTCTTTAAGATCTTTTGATGAGAAATCTACTCAACTGTTCTCTTATTTTATTAAATCTGATTTATGATAGGTAGGCTGTGTCATGTGTTTTAATCTACTTTAAGTATAAAGGATGTGATATCCTGACTAGAATTTTATCTAACACTGAAGAAGGACTTTTTGCCTGAAAGCTATGTTTTAATAAAAATCTTTTGGTATAGCATTTGTGGAACCTGCTTTTGTTTGCTGTAATGTAGATTTGCAATCATGTAATAGTACTGTTGTATTAAGCACTGTTTCCCACACCATGCACCATAAATTGAATGTGTAGGAATGCCTGTATATGACAGGTGTAATCCCCAGAGGCCATTTAGTACAACTAAGAGACACATAGACAGTAAACAGGGAAAATGCAGACAACAAAAACCGAATAGCATATGCAACTGAGATGTGAACTGTTGTTCTTTTAGCACACACAACCACGGTTCGAATCCTGCCAGTTGTAGCAGTCTGCATACAGAATCATACCCTACAACTGTACAGATATGTCCAGAATGTCTATTAAAGTGGCCCATATCTATTTCCTATCAACCTGCCCCCCTGAGAAATCAGTGGGATGATCCCAGACGTATAGGCAGCAAACAGGAAATACAACTGTTTGACACACATCTATGAGAATAAACCTGGCACATTAGCAACTCCCCAATACCTTATGTGACTAAGAAGCCACGCATGTCCCATTTACACCACAACTTGGTAAGCTGTGGTCAGAGTGTGTACAGTAACAGAGTGAGATGTGTGTGCATAATAGTAACGTGGAACCTGGTGCTGTGTGTGGGAACATTCAGGTAGTACTAATAAACAATTCTCCCACAGGTCTGTCAGATACCAACACTGTGCCCAGAAATACAAGACTGACATGCAGTTGCTTTGAATAATGAGGTATTACACATCACTGTTGCCCACACTGTCCTACAACATATACCTGTCTAGGAAATCCATATAAGAGTATTGTAATACAAGGTCAGAATACAAAAGCACAGGGGAATAATAAGTCACAAAGCAGATAGGAAATATACAGCAATATCTATATGGCAGACACAACTGTGATGGACAGTGTTTGTAGCAGACACAGCCATGGTCTGAATCCAGGGAGTGGAATTAGGCTGCATCAGAATCATACCCCACAACTCTACAGATGAGGCAGAATGTCCAGTATATGGCCCATATCTGCTGCCTGTCTCCCTGTCCCCCTGGTAAGTCAGTGGGATTATCCCAGATGTGCAGCCAGCAAACAGGGAATACAAGTGATTGTCAAACATCTATGAGAACACACTTGTCACTGTAGCAACCCCCGAAATTGTTAGGAGAGTAATATTTCAAGTATGTCCGATCTACACTGCCATGTTGTCAAGCTGTGACCAGAGTGTGTACAGTAACAGAGTGAGATGTATGTGCATAATACTAATATGTAGTCTGGAACTTTGTGTGGCAACAGTCAGGTAGTGCTAACACACATTGTTCCAACAGGTACATTGGATATGAACACTGTGCTGAGAAATACAGACCATTATAACCTGTACTGGTTCTGTTCACTCTGGTATTGTACGGAATTGTGAGTGTTGCAGTTTATCTGAATAATAAAGTATCACTGGTCACTGTCACCCACACTGTGCTACATAATATAACTGTGTAGGAAAGCATGTATATTTGTATGTCAGGTCATCAAAGGTGGAAGAGGGCAATATTCGAGATATGTTCCGGAACACCAGCATGTGGTCAACACATGTCCAGATTCTGTGCAGAAAGAGTTGGATAGCTATGTGCACATCAACCTGGAATCTGGGAGTATGTGTAGAAACAGTTAGTGTTAACAAACATTCCCTCCACAGGTATACCAGGTAAGAGGTGTATACTGCAGGTAAAACAATGACGACAGCCATGTCACTGTCCAAACTACGGCTATAGGGTAGTGTAGGAAGACTTGTAAGGTACAGATAACAGCACTGACTAGAAAAGTAATGTGGACTACAGGAATATACTAGTTGTTAATTGACATCGTTCTCTCCCCATATCTTCAACAATAATCAACATACCCACCCCAACTGGTATGTACTGACACCTATGTTCTTATAATGTCCAATTGTTAGATAAATATGTTAATGGTTCATATGCATGTGCTATATTGAATTATTCCAACATTGGTGGCATGGTGCCATCACTGTACCTGAATGCTGTTCTTATTACCACTGTGGTCCCATATATGCATGTGTTCTGTTTGCTATGCAACTGTTCCGTATCTGGTGTCTGGGTTAATGGGAATAACTATGCATGCTGTTATACCTAACCCTGGAATGTGTTGACTATTACTAATCTACATATGATGATGAAATCTAAACACTATAGCACGCTTGGGAAGGCCGATCCCAGCGGACCCACCTGTTCCACCTCAGCTGGCCGTGGTACCAGGCACCAGCATGTCTGGGCCCCAACCCGGGTCCACCCTGTCTGTTGGTCCTGCAACACCTTCGGGTGGAACTGCTTCAGGGGATGGGGCTCACCCCTCCTGTGAGTGGGAGTGGGCAGGCACCTGTTTCCCATTGCCAGGTCGAGGTTGTGGTGCATAGAGTGATCAACCAGCAGTTTGGTGATCTTTTACGCCAGCTCGAGGGCCGCTGTCATCATTAGAGAGTCAGCCTGGTTTTGCGACTCAGCCCCCAGCACAGCCACCTTCGAGGCTGTGAAGGTGCAGTGGTGACTGCCCATGGGTGGGGACCTCAGTTCCACTTTTGCCACTAGAAGGCTTGTGGGCTTACGATTTCCAAACACCCCAACCCATCAAGGTGTTTACCCCCCACATGTCATATACCACCCCTGTATGCATCTTGTTTGTCTTGTCTGTTAACCTACCCAGCCTTCCTCCCTAAATATACCTATTACCCCTCCCCAACATCCCACTCTCACCTGAAAAAAAGGGGCAATCTGTTCCCACAAAAAAAAAAACAACTCGCCCCATACATAGTTGGCCATTTTGTATGTGTCCACTGGACACATGTAATCTGGTCTAATTGGCATCACAATGTATTATTGTTGCCCTCACCCCCTCCCAGGGGTTTGAGTGTCCAAATCAACCTTCAAATTCAGTGTATATGCACAGCTGTTGCTGTAGAAGAAATGGGCAGCTGTGGACCTTCCCTACACCCTTCCTGCACATCCCTGGCTATTTTCCCTGCTGTTTTTCCTTCTTTGTTCCCCTTTTTTCACCACTTTCCTATCAACCCCTTTTTCTTTTCTTTTAAAGAAATTAGCATGGGGGTAAGTGGGAGTAAGGATGATTAAGCAGCAGTAAATGGGTTTAAGACTGTTTGCATGGGGGTAAGCTATGCCTACACAGGTTAAGCACTTTAGAAGCTAACTGAGTATAAGAAACTGTAACCGGAAGTTAGGAGTGCTTTCTGTGCAAACCTGTGCAAACCCACTTACAAATGCTTTAAAGTGCCTTACTCACTCTGTATCCAATAGCCCGTGTTCTGTCCAGCAACAAAATAAACAGCCTCTGCAAAACTCAAACCCAGGATCCTGCACTCATTAGCCAACGTGATGTACCACTTAGCCATGTCAGATATACATAATCCTGATTTTTCAAAAAACATATCATCCAGCCCAGTCATTCAACAGTACAGAGAATGTATTCTAACATTTAAATGTATGTGTGTGTGTAAATATATTAATATTTCAACAGATACAACATATCTATATATGTAGATATATATATATATATATATATATATATATATATATACATATATATAAATATATATGAACATACATACATGCAAATGCCTGCATCTATAGATATATATGTCTACACCTAATATGTCTAAATATACACAGCAAGTTACATATATGTAAGCAGATATATATCTATGTAAGTATATACAGACATAGCTATATATATGTAAGTATATATATATATATATATAATATATATATATATATATATATATATATATATATATATATATATATATATAGGCATATATGGACATACTTCTGTAGATAACAATGGGAAAATAACTAAGACATATATGTCCACATGCACCATTAATGGGGTTGACAGGCCCCAAACAATATACGTCTTGTATGAATAGGTATACCCCCAGACAGCCAAACACGTCTACCCTGCAATACACTACTAAGTGTTGCAGATCCCATAACCAGGACCTGACATGACATGGGCATCCCTGGGATACATATACACAAACACATATATGCATATACAGATATACATATATCTATCTATCTATATATATATATATATATATATATATATATATATATATATATATATATATATATATATATATATATATATATATGCAGTGGTGGTGCTGAGGTAGCATTGTCACCTCACAGTTAGACGTTGCCCGTTCAGTTAGAGCGCCTTCTGTGTGGTGACATGCGTGAATGGGCGTTCCTTCGCTGAAGGTTGTGCGTTAGGTTCGGCAAGCCAGTATGTAAAAATCTACTGCCAATCATTAGCAGACCGGAGTTCCACTGTGGCGACCCCTAACCAGGAAAAGCCGAAAGACACAAACAAAACATACATACATATATATAGATATATATGTAACTACACATACACACACAGAGATATGTACAGTAAGTTACATATGTAGTAAGTGCACACAATATGGAATAGCCACTATTCCAATAGTTACCACCTTCCCAACTGAAGACTGTATGAGCCACCCATTGTAATGACATTCATTACCTGCAACATATAACCACAGAGATATCAAAGGATATAACACCAGACACAGGTGTGCATAAATGGGAAAGCTTTATTTGTGTACTATTACAATTGTATATGACATATCATATAGTTGTTTAGACATGGACATCCATATAAACAGAGTAATGCAACTTTGAAATAGTAATACTAATAAAGTAGTCTGGAAAGGGTAACAAATGTTGCTGTCCAGGCCAAGGCCATCAAGTAGTACAATAGTAAAGACAGACTGGCCCACAGGATACCGAACAATCAATGGTAAGTAATGCAGGTGTATAGTTCAGCAGCCTCTATCTACTCTCTTTAGACAATCCCTAGGGGGTACAGACCTCAGCTGTCACAATGGGATGTTACTGTTTTATAACAAGGCCCAACTGACACCATCACAATCATACTGACCAACAGAGCAGCCTATATGGCAGGTGGCAGTAGGCCTACATTTAACCAAGGTGGATTGTATGGTAATGTACATCCATATACCTTATCCATATATCACCCCTGATGGTCTTCAGGACTTTGGGTTTTCAGGATTCTGTAGTGCTCCCATATACATTTGTGTATATATAGATATATGTATACATAGATATACATATATGCATATAGAGGTATATGTGTATATAGCTATATGTGTATGCACATCCTATGTGTACATATATGCCTCATTAAGTTGGTATGGAGATATCAATAACTATATGTGCATACATATCTATTTTGATATACCTACTAGTGTCAAAATATATGTGGTTATTCATACGTATTTGTGCATATGTATTTCTATCTGTATATGTGTAGACATATATGTTTCTGTATATGTATATATCTGGGTGTTTATTTGTATATCTATGTACATATACATATCCATCTATGTATGTCAATATGTATATCTGCATGTCTATATAGATATCTGGATATGTATATGTACATATATCATCACCATATGTCCTGAACATGGAGTGTAGCCCTACTCACCCCCTGTAGACCCAACTTCGTATTGAAAGGGGATGTCAGGTATGTATAGCAGGTATACTTATAGAGTATTGCTACTGTCATAGGGATTGTCTTCACAGACATGGTGTGTATGGGAGGTCACATCTGCTTATAACATGTGCACCATTGGCTACTTACTGACATCCTAAGGACATCATATCACAGTACCACTGCTAGCATGTAATGCTCCTGTGGACTACAGCAGAGATATTGGCCAATATATGTGATCAGCCTGACACACTCTGGACAGTCCAGAGGTATGCACATAACCCCTTAGTGCAAGACATGTGGACCAATCCTGACAATGTGAATATTAACAGCCGTGTAGATGGGTATAACACGTAACCACTGGTATACATTTGCCCACATAGGTTATGCAATCACACATCCCTGTCTGTCCTACCACATAATAACTGCTGGTAAGGGGGTGCCATGGTCACATACCACCCACTAGATATTGACATACATCTGTACAGCATCCTACTGCTCTGTCTGACATACATGACTGTTATGGTGGCCCGGCAGCAGTGCATCTGGCAAGTAACTGGACATTGCATCTCACTGGGTAAGTACACTAAGCTGTTAGGCATGTAACAAAGCACTGTGCAGGCTACAGGCAGACTGGCTCAACACTGGCCTACATTTCCTATGGGGGAATGCACATGTACCTGAACATAGATAGCAGGCTCTACAGGCATGCTACAGCACAGAGTAACATACACCTGTGTACAGGTGCATCACCACAGCCAATGTGAACACAGCCACAGCTACATATGGCATGCTAGCGTATTATTACAGTATATGTGCTATCTGTTCAACACCAGCCTCATATGTGCCACACACACACATGCACACACATGCACCCTACATATACTGGACCGCTACACATTGTGGTCCGCTGCCTGTCTGTGGTATGGGACATGTACATGTATGGCCCTACAAACATGTAAGCCAATAGGGTAACATACAGTGGAGCAGCATGTAACATCAGATAGAACAAGACCAAGAACAATGACATCTACCACAGTCTGTACACAAGCCAAGGTACATATTAACAAAACACACACTATCAACCAGCACCATAAGTACACAGACCTCAGTATTGTACACACAACCACAGAATGTCTAGGTTATGTCATCAAATATAACCCCTACTATACATTACATGTGTAGCAGTCTGATATCCCACTGACTTGTTATCAGATATGATGTCAGTAATTATAGTGTACAGTACATATGCACCTCTTACTGCATGACATATGTACAAAGGTTGTTAGGGTTGTGGCTGGAGGCACATAAACCGGGCCAATATTGACATGTTACTGTGATAACCTCATACATTTACTGTTGTAACAGGGTTTGTTGCACCATATGTCCTATGAGTGATATGAAGTCAGTGACTCTCACTGCTGTCACCATCTACAGACTGCAATCCTCACACTACCTTCTGCGGTTCACAGATAGGTGCTCTGTGGGTAACACTGGAAACAAAAGGCACCACACACTTCCCAGTCTGCAGATGGCTCCTACAGATGGGTGTTCCCTCATACACAAAGCACTGACTTGGCAGGTATTTAAACATGTAGGACAGCCATGTCCACACACACCCTGTTAAACCAACATTACTCCAAATGCAGTATAGCAGCACTTACAGTCTGTAGTCAGGTCAGGCACACCCTCCCTGTGTGTTGGCCTGTTTCCACCGTGTATGTTGTTAGAGGTAAACCCCAATCCATCTGAGATGCTGTTTGCCAAACAGTAGATCGAGTTCCTGCTCACAGTGAATGAAAGGCCCAACACCAACATGATGTTCCTAGATACTTGTGTGTGTTTCCATGCAATTGGCTATGGGAATGTTACCACAGCTGTTCCACATGCAATCAGCTGGAGAAGGGCTGCAATTCATGCAGAGACCATCAGCTGATCATGAGCATCACTTAAAACAAACATGCTGCTGCCTAAGCAAAGCAGATGTAAGTCTCCACATCCACCAGAGAAGGAGAAAGAGAGGCAGACAGAGGCACAGAAAAGTGTGTAGGGGGGAGGGTGGGAGAGTAAAACTTATGCATGCTTGTATCACACACCTACCAGTACAGGGTATCAAACCTCCGACGATTATGTAGTGCTATCACATGTCCATGCAGTTATTGGATGTGCCACATAGGTTACATGTTGGGGAGCCCCCAGAATGTATTTGTGATGGTGAGTGACATCTGCAACAAGGATATGGTAAATATGTGGTAAGTGTAGTACACGTACCTGCCCGCATGAACAGGTGTCAGTGTCAACACAGCCACACTCTCACAGGGACGCACACACATTGCCACATTTGGCAGGGTCAGGAATACAACTCATCACTAATGGGATTGCCACAGCAAAGTACTGTGCAGGTATCACATGCACTACAGGGGTCATACGGAGGTTATATGTGCAAAGGGTATGTGGAGGTGTCTGACATCAGACAACATGCTTCAGTATGCCAATGAGGGTTGTAGTGAGTGTGAATGTGGTCATACGCATCATACACCACACACACACAGACATGGGTGCCAGTACTGACATGCATGTGTTCACTGCTTCATGGGTGTGTCATGGTTGATAGTGCCAGACGGCTATACAAGGCTAGGTGATGGATATACCATGGCATCAAGCCACATGACAATGGTCTGCATTGTGGCTCAGGGGTGTAGTGCCTGGAGTTGCCCACACAGGTGGTTATTGTATTCACCATCCAGTCACTTGGATGACTATTGTGTGTGGCCAACGCTGTGCATTGCTTGCCATGTATGTGTTCCTTTGTCCATGATATGGACAGTGTCTGGGATGTGCATACCTCCCAGATGCATGTACAGTGACATGTGGAACTGTACCTGGGGTGTCTGGCCCATGTTGTGTACACAGAGCATTATCATCAGATGTGCCAGTCCTGGCCTCATGTGGCAGGAACTGTTCATATACAGCAGGTTGGCCCTGCACCTACATTGATAGCATGATACTGGTATTCCCTGGTGTCAGTGGCATCTGTCCATACAGGGCTTGTGTTTCAGGCATGTTATTGCCTTTGTGGGTCACATTTGATGGCATCACAGGTGTTGCAGGTGTCCAGTGGGGAACATGGGGGAGGTGCATTGTCAGCATGTATATGCCTATTGGACTAATGGACAGGGTGCCATACCCTCTGTAGCTCACTGCAATCACACCATGGTTACTATCGATGGGCAATATGCAGGATACTACCAACATAGTGGCTGTTGCCTAGGCAAGTGTGTGTGTGTATGAGACATGGGTTGAGAGTGTACCCTGGGTAATACAAGGGTTGCTAACATTGTTCAGCTGGCATTGATGTCACATTTAAGAGTATGGATTTGCACCCCAGCCTTTTGGCTATTTCACATCTGTTATCCTTGTATGGAGGACATTGTGATATATACTTGACCCACCATATAAGAAGTTTGCAAAATCCACTCCACATTGAGTCCAATTGTTACACACTCACAACCACCGCCACACAGGATATGAATCATACACACACACACACACACACACACACACACACACACACACACACACACACACACACACACACACACACACACACACACACACACACACACACACAAACATACAGACACACACCTGTCATGTCTGAGATTAGAGCTCCTACCTAACTAGTATATTATACTATAGCACTACGCCATTATATGACATGCCATGGAGATTACTGGAGTTCTCCTTCCCCAAAGGTGTATTTCACAATGAATGACATCAGCAGGATTGCCAAAGTAGGGCATTTGTATTGTAGTGAGTGTGACTAGCCTAAAATTTATTGCTCCCAACACAAACATAGAAACACACACAAAACATCCACAAGTACCATATGTAGGTATATAACCCCCACCAGAGTTCTATAGTACACTACAGCATGATGCTGTTATAGGATGCACCATAGAGATTACTGCCGTGACCCTTCCCCAGAAGTGTATTTCACAGTGAATGACATCAGCAGGATTGCCAAAGTAGGGCATTTGTATTGTAGTGGGTGTGAATAGCCTAAAAAGCATTGCCCCCTACACAAACATAGAAACACACAAAAAACATCCACAAGTGTCATGTGTGGGGATAGAATCCCTACCAGAGTTCTATATCACACTACAGCCTGATGCTGTTATAGGGCGCGCCATGGAGATTACTGGAGTGCCCCTTCCCCAAAGGTGTATTTCACAGTGAATAACATCAGCGGGATTGCCAAAGTAGGGCATTTGTATTGTAGTGAGTGCAACTAGCCTAAAATGCATTGCTCCCTACACAACATAGAAACACACACACACAATTGCCATGTCTGGGATTAGAACTCCTACCTAATGATTCTATCACACTACAGCAGTATGCAGTTATAGGATGCGCTAAAGAGATTACTGGGCTACAACCTTCCCAGAGGTATATTTCTAGGTGGATGACATCAGCAGCCTTGCCAAAGTAAAGCATTTGAATTGTAGGGAGTGTGACTACCCTAAAAAGCATTGTTCTCTACACAGACAGACAGACACACACAAATGCACACACAGACACAAACACAATTGCTAAGTCTGAGATTATAACTTCTACCTAACTATTCACACTACAGCAGTACACAGTTATAGGATGCACTACAGGGATTACTGGGCTACAGCCTTCCCAGAGGTGTATTTCTAGGTGGATGACATCAGCAGCCTTGCCAAAGTATAGCATTTGAATTGTAGGGAGTTTGACTACCCTAAAAAGCATTGCTTTCTGCACAGACAGAGTCAGACAGACACATACACTTGCCAAGTCTGGGATTAGAACTCCCACCTAACTAATATATCACACTACAGCAGTACGTAGTTATAGGACGCACTACGGAGATTACTGGGCTATAGCTTCCCAGAGGTGTATTTCTAGGTGGATGACTTCAGCAGCCTTGCCAATGTAGAGCATTTGAATTGTAGGGAGTGTGACTACCCTAAAAATCATTGCTCTCTACACAGACAGAGACAGACACACACACACACACACACACACACACACACACACACACACACACACACACACACACACACACACACACACAGTTGCCATGTCTTGGATTGGAACTCCTACCTCACTAGTTTATCGCACTACAGCAGTACACAGTTATGGGATGCACTACAGAGATTACTGGGCTACAACTCTCCCAAAGGTGTATTTCACAGTGGGTGACCTCAGCAGGCTTGTCATAGTAGGGCTATGGGGAGGGCAGTGTGTATGCATGGGCCATAACCCATTCATCTAGAGGTTGATACACCACATGCGAGCACACACAAGGTCATATTTCATAGGTACATGCATACTGCTGCTAGATGACTACTTTCTTGTACAGTCATGTTGCACAGCTAGCACATGCACCACATAGTCTGTAATGCTGACAGATGCTGGTGGCTAGTATCTACAGTGAATTACATCTTTTCCTCATGTGGTTGTGGCTCTTTGGCAGGCCTGGATGGCTCCTTGTCACAGTCACCCTCTTCCACACATCTGGCGTATTATAGTGTGTTGTCCTTAGATGTATGTCTGTATTCCTGTCCACTGCATGTGCAAAGCATGATGGCCTTCATGTGTTTAAGTATGTGAGCATGCCCAGTATGCCTGTCTGTATTGAATATGTGGATCGAGTCCAGGTAGTTTGTACTGCAGTGCTGAACTTTGTGTTGTACACCTACAGGTAGCATACTGTTTCTGCAGGATATCCAATGATCATTTTGCATTGACTGTTACTACATTTCTACATAGGATGGGGGGGGCACACCTGACTATTTCTACATTTCAGCACAGGATTGAGGGGTACACCTGACTGTTACTGCATTTCTACGTAGGATGGGGGGCACACCTGACACTTGTACATATTTGCTATGACTGTACTGGTATGTCAGGTACTCCATTACATTCTGTATTCTTATATATCATGCTGACTAAAGGCATACCAGTGTACTACAGATCTTAGATTTGATTTACCTACATATTGGTTTCTGACTTCCTACTCTTCAGAACTAATGTCCCACTGCCTGACCTGCTGTAGCCTATCTGTGTAGACCTGGGGGGCTACCCATAGGCATCATTCAGAGGCCATAGCACAGCCTTTGTTTGTGTTTATCTACGCCTGTCCTGCTGGCTGTGACTGTTGTTGGGTATGTGAGCCCCCCTGACTAGCATGTGTGAGTCACTTACCTTGTGGATGTCCCAGTATTGAGGGTGGTGCTGCAGGGCTGCCTATGTCAGATGCACATAGTACACTCCCTACACATGGTTGAGCACAGGTAGTGTAATTTTTGGCATCCCTTTTACTGTATGTGAGAGTCAGAGAGAGGTGTTATTCCCTGGGTCCCTCCTGTGTCAGTGTATGTGCTATGTGTTGTCTCTTTGCTATGGCCAGGGCATACTAGGCATGCCTCCTTCTGCCTACTGGGGCAGGTTGTTCCTCCTCCGAGTCACTTTGTACCTTGTGCAGGCCTTGGCAATAGTGGGGTCTGTGTGGCCCTGCCCCGTGCTGTTCCTGCTGCAGCTGTTTCTACAGGATCATTTTGTGTAGTATGGCACATACGAGGACAATTTGGGTACATGTAGCTGGTGAGTACTGCAAGGCTCCATCGGATGTATCCAGGCAACAGAACCGTGTCTTGAGCATCCCAAACACACGCTCTACTATAATTCTGGTCTGTGCGTGTACCTCATTATGGAGTTCTTGTTCGGGTGTGTGTGCATTTCTGATGAGTGTCATCAGCCACAGCTCCAGTGCATATCCAGCATCCCCCACTAGATGACCATGAGGGATGTCCCTATTGGCAAATCTCTGGTACAGCTGTGTCAGATGCCAGATGTGGGAATCGTGATAGCTTCCAGGGCAGCCAGCACACACATTTATTATTATGCCCTGGGCAGCGCACGCAACCTGGCAGTTGATGGAGGGGAAGCCCTTGCGGTTGATGTAGACCCTACCCCACTCACCGGGTGGTGCTTTGATGCATATGTGCATGCAGTCTATAGCACCCACTACCTCAGGGTATACTGCTATTTGGTGGAACAGTTGCATATTGCTGGCCAACTCCTCACGGGTGTTGGGGAAATATACATGCTCACCGACATGTGCTGACATGGCATCCAGGAACTGGTGGAGTACCCTGGATGCTGATGCCTCTGAGATCCCCATCATATCCCCAGTTGGCCTTTGGAAGGTACCTGTAGTTAGTATTTTTAGGCCTACTCATACCTTGGTATTCACTGGGATGGGTTCCCCTCTGTTAGTTCTGTGTGTGAGGCATGGCCGTCACAGTTCAACAATTTGCTGGAGGAGGTCCCTGTCCACCCTATAGTACTCCACTATCTCCAGCTCATGTAGCCCCTGGTAAGTTACCCTGGGTCTGTACACTCTTCTCCATCTCCTCACTGTGGGTTGTTCGACAGCATTCACATCCTCACCACCCTCAGCCTCTTCCACATGTTCTTGTATGATAGCTATTGCAGCCCCTATCATTTTGCTGTTGTAAGTGTTAAAAGTTCCCCACTTGTTTACACCGGTGGTGTAGAGTGTGGGAAAAACCAGAGGGGAAAATGTTTGCATAGTTTATACTAGTGTTCTGGGCTGGGCTGGTCTGCTGCCTGTGTAATTGGCTGATTCTGATACATTTCACCTGCTAACTATGCTAGTTCACCTTGATTACTTTCCTACTGGTGTTTTCCCTTCCCATTGCCTTCTTGTTTAAGCCCAGGGGCTCACCGCAGAGAGTGCTCAAATGTGCACAGTGCTGCTATTTCTTGGTTTAACTTTTTTATTCTTCCTTTAAAACCCAGTGCGTGGCACGCACACTCGCTTAGGCAATGTAAAGTGTACTACACAGATTCAGACACACACCCTAGCTTAGCTGTGCTAAGCTAGGAGCAAACCCAAGCCACAGTGCTCCAGTCCGCTTACAGTATGCCTGACACTCTCCCCCCCCCCCAATGATGTCAGCTAACTCCTAGGCTTGCACCAAGCTATTCTTACTCTTACACTGTTGGGACCTGACTAGCATGCTGGGGAAAACTGGGATTCACTATCATTCCCCTCATTTGCATAGGATTGCCTGCTAATGCATAGTTACATGTCTCACACTGAGCCTCCCCACTTAGCAACCACTACACACTGGGCGTGTTGTCTTCTTCCTGCCATTGACTTGTCTGGCAGAATACTGATTTTAGTTAGAATGCTTAATTTGGGTTTATTTTGTTATTTCGCCCAGATAAATAGCTGAGATCGGCTAAAAAAAAATAAAGTTAGATTTTTTTAAATTTTTTTACCAGTTTGCAATGCCAATGGCCTTATACTTGGCCATTGGCATGCTTACTAACTGATATACATCCTTTATTTGGAGCTGTCACAGCTCCATTTTGGAGTTTGCAGAAATCTACTCGGTTACTAACCGAGTACATTTCTGCAGATTGCACTAGTCCTGCACGGCAAGTTGCAAGCTTCCTGGATCACAAAATCACCTCATTTGTATGGATGGATTTCTCCTGCAAATGGAGTGATTTGTATACAGGGGCTTAGTCCATGCAGGACTAGTGCAGGAGCTCTCGTGCACGCCCCCTGCAGGCTGTTCCTGGCTTGCATGGTAGACATATTGCCTGCTAGAGTTCCTGCACCGATCTTGCACACTGTGCAAGGCATAGAAAATCTGGGGTAAGTTTTACAGCTTAGCTAGAGAAGATAATTAACAGCCTTGAATCTTCTTCTTAGGAAAAATGGGATACTGCCAGTTAGTAGTAATTTTACCTTGATAGAGTGTATTATTTAGTTAATGGTAGGAATTACAAAATAGCATTCATGTTAGTGCAGAATCTGTGCTGTGTGTGTACAACAGGAAGCTGCTTGATTAACACATTCAATTAGTTCACTGAAGATTGTTTTTAATATCTTTAATTATGGGGCTAAAATGAGATACAGTTCCAATGATCTTTAAAGGTTGGTAGGGAGTTTATTTTTGGGACAGAGAAGAAATGGAGTACTCCAACTGTGCAGGAATTATTCCAGATATAAGGAAGACGTCAAAGATTTGTTTGAAGGTTTAGCAACAACAAAGGCACTTGGATGAAGAAATGTAAGATATAGAGTTTGGCTATGTGAGCTGAGAGCCTTGCATATTTTTTTCACTCAACTTGAGGAGATAACTGAAAAGAAAAATTAAGAGTTTGGGGGTCAAGTAGAAGATAGCTGTTAAGTGTCATGTATAGCTGTGTTAGACTTTAGTGGTTGACACAGCAGTAATAAAGTATTTAACTGAGAGATAGTCATAGTATTAGACAAGATGACACAGATAAATGAGTAGGTATGGATTTCTGTCCTATAAGCTCCTTGATAGTTTTCCAGAAAATGTTAGGACTTGGTGTGTAATCTTTTATATATATATATATATATATATATATATATATATATATATATATATATATATATATATAAAGATATATATATCTTTATATCGAAATTCAGTATTTCAAGCCCATAAAGTGGAATCCTGAAAAGAGCGAAACCTCAGAAGCGTGAAATTCAAAACCTCACATAACGGAGGTTTTGAATTAGCGCTTCTGATGTTTCGCTGTGGTTATGGATTCAGGTAAGTGTTGATGTGTTAAGGGTTTTGGGTAGGGGCTGTGGTGTGTGTTAGTGGGTTTTGTTTCTGTGATGTGTGTGTGTGAGGAGAATGTAGCTTGTGTGGTGGTGTTTTGTGTGTTTTTGCATGTGGTGCAACCACGGAGTTAAAATTTTTAAGTAGGGGAGGGGTGTGGGGACGCAGTACAGAGCTTGTGTGTGTGTGCATGTGGGGGGGATGTGTTTGTGGATAGCCGAAGCACTAATTCATAATCTCCAGTATGTGAGATTTTGAATTTTGCACTTCTGAGTTTTCGTTCTTGTTAGGTTGCGACTTTATAGCCTCGACATACTGAATTCCGACATTTCAGTATTTCGAGGATACAAAGGGAATCCATGTAGATATATATATACATATATATATATATATATATATATATATATATATATATATATATATATATATATACATATATATATATATATATATATATATATAAAAACAATGAAAACTTACCACATACCTCCCACATCTGAGAAAAGTATTGGGGACACCTATTTGAATGCCTTGGGTTTCTACAGATTTAATTCATAATGTAGCCTCACACCTAATACTACCATTAGACTGATGTACAAGGAGAGCATTACATAGAGCAAACCAGTGGAAATGGAAGTCAAGAATGAAAAGGATCTAAAAGCATGAAGACAAACCTTGATGATGGCAAATGGAGGGTCTCAGGGTTGTAAGCTAATGTTGAAGGAAGGAAGGCTGGTAAAGTGCTGCAGTGGTTGGAAGAAGAAACAAAGAGGAGAGACTTGAGCTGTAAGGTGAGTAAGGATGGCTATTATATCTTGTATATGAACTAATGTATTTATCCTGATGCTATGCATCTGCCTTACATGTTCTTTACCTATTCACTGATATGCATATGAAAGATGGAGCCAAGCTTCTGATGCCATTTTGGTGAGCGATGTCAAAGAAGAAGTAGAAAAGGATGTGTATCAAATGTATAAATCAGTGTGGTAAACAAAGTACTGGTGGAAAGGACTGATGATTAAAGAAGTGTGAAGAATGGTAGTTATAAAAGCTGGAAAGGGTGGGCGATTAAACACTTAACTGGACACTTGCCTTCAAGGCTAGCTATGCTGAAAATGGTATATGAGGTGGAAATGTATGAGATTTATCTAGCAAGAAAAAGGGAATGTTTTCTGACACAAATGATGGCTTTGATGAATAATGGGCAGGGTGAGGGAGATATCTATGATGGCCTCTTGTCAGAATGTGGCATAATCTTCATGGGTTTTGGGATGAATATCATGCTGCAAGTATAAAGGTGATACTGAGTACTGTCAGTCAAAGCTCTCAAAGGAATGTGTTCTATAAGCTGATTTAAAATGATTAAGTTATCAGGTGCTGAACTATCTATGTTGCACCTAGTGATTGTATGATTTTCTAAATTTAAGGGGCAAAGTACTGCATTAATAATTAGCAGAACATGTAACTCATATCCTTAGAGGTTTTGCTTGGATGGTTAAACTGTTGTACAAGGGAAAGTGATAGAAGAAATTGAAGACTGTGATGTGGAATATGGTGACATTAAGTAATCTGGTTAAACAGTGAAGTTACTGGGAAGAAGACTGATGTCAGGTGGAGAGAGAAATAGTGCAAGAGATAAAGTTGAAGGTGACAAATGCACCAAAACTGAAGAGGGTGGTGTTTACAATGGTAGAAAAAGATCGGTGAAAGGTGGGAGGACAAGGATAGTGTCTGTGATGGTGCAAGTGAATGGAGTGGAAAAGATGGGTGAATGGAGAGAAGTTCAGATGGATTGGGGTGTTAGCTGAATGTGTGATGGGAGAAGATGGTAGTGAGTGTCAAAGAATAGGTCTAACATGGATGACCTATAGTTTTAAGGGTTTCCTTTGAGCCAATGGATAAAACAAGAAAGGGTGAAAAGACTATAGTCATAGTAAATGAGTGATTTGAATGGTGTAGTATGCATAGAGTTAGACAGGATGAGTTCAGGGAATTTCATGATAAGCATAGGCAAGGAGTGATGATGGAGGAGACATGTAGTCAAGTCATAGTCAGAGTAAACTTTAATATCATTCAGACTCCACAACAAGTGCAACTGAATGAAATTAACATTTTTCCAGGCTCTGGGTGCAAGCATCTAACATATACAACAATTCACATTATTACATTTAAACACTCCTACTAGATAATATTTACTGTTTTACATGTCAACAGACATTTACTAAGCTAAAGAGATGCTGTATTTATTGCTCAAAATTCCACAGCTACTTCTTTTGCACAGGATTCTGTTGGAAATAGTCTAAGGAAACATGATATTTATGGCATAAAAATTTCTTAGCTGTTTCTTATTGCACAGGATGCTGTTTTAGCATCAGTGGATATTGCACAGAAGTAAGATTCTACTCTGTTAGATAATTGCACAGTGTATTAAAGATCTCTTATGGTTATTGCATGCAAATATGCTTCTCATTCGTCATATTACCTACTGTCCCTAATGTCAAGTGAGATGTAAGTTGCTATTGGAGTTCAGTAGTCTGATGGCCAGGGTATAGAAGCTTCTGCTAAATCTGGCCATTTTGCAATGTATGCTATGATAATGCCTCCCAGATGTTAGGTGCAGGAACAGTCCATACATAGGGAGAGTGCAGTCTATGACAATTTTCCTGGCTCTAAGACAACGAGAGTGGTGCAAGTCTTGAATAGATGGTAGAGTGGTCCTGGTAATCTTTTCTGCTGCTTTCACCACTCTTTGGAGGGATTTGTGGTCTGTGGTGGAGCAGTTGCCATACCAAGCTGTAAAACTGTTTGTCAGGATGCTGTCAATTGTGCCCCTGTAGAAGGTCATGAGAACAGAGGCTGGTAGATTTGCTCTTCTCAACCTTTGCAGAAAGTGTAGGCATTGCTGTGCTTTCTTAATAATGTAATTTGTGTTCTCGGACCAAGACAAGTCTTCTGAGATATGCACTCCAAGAAACTTGGTGCTTTTTACCCTCTCCACTGTTTCTCCATTGATTGTGAGTGGAGAATGTTTCTTATGGTTTCACCTGAAATCCACGATTACCTCTTTTGTCTTATTCACACTGAGTGTCAGATTGTTTTTACTGCACCAAGTTATCAGTTCATAGGATCATAGGATTATAGGAAGTTACTAGGCTATTGGCACTGAAGTCCTTACAAGCCTAGCCAAGAATTTAGCCCATGTTCCAACAAGTCAGCACCCTGTGCCACTGTCCAGCAGGACACAGGTGGAATCCCATGGGTGTATTTTGTGTTCCCCATCCAGTTATCCAGGTTGTGCTTAAAAAGGTTTAATGAGGTACTCTGCTTTACATGGAGGGGAATCTATTCCAGTGGCGGCTGGTGACTTCAAATCAAAGGGGGGCTGCAGGAGAGAGCTGAATGGGTGGGCTCAAGGGGAATGAGGTGTGGTCAACTAGAAAGGGGAGGAGCTAAAACCACAAAAACTAGCTTTAATTAAATACGCTGCCCTGGGTGGCAAACCATCATTATGAGCGTCCAATCAAGACAAAAATAAGTGTAGAAGAATAAAAATATTTCAATGCATTGGCTGCATGACAGCTTACTTAATATCTAGATGGAAACTAAAGGTTGTGAGGCATGAAAAAATAAATTACTTTTTAAATACATTACTGGAATGCCAGTCAAAATCAAGTATAAGAAAAACCAGAAACACTCAACTCAAACCACTTCTCCTTGCACTGCAGTTCTAATTATAATTTATATTCAGCTTTATTAAAGTATCAAGTAACATGCTGAAAGTAAAAATCTCTGTGATGCCCTCACTTGTAAAAAATGTTTCTTATCCAAAAAAGACCTGCTGCCTGAAAACTATCTACTTGTTTCATGGGGAAAACATGATCAAAGTAAAAAATGAAAAGCAAACAAGAAACAAGCTCAAGATACATTGTTTAAATGATTACTGTACAGGTTATGGACCACACATGATTGGCATTCTATTTAGTTTATGGGTAAAGTCTGTAGAGATGACTGGAAGTCTCCAACAAGTGTAATGAGCTTTTTAAAATAATGGAAGCCTATCCTTTAATACCCAAGGCTTATACACTATCTAGTAAAGCATTCTCTGCATGGCAACAACAGAAAGGCTTTCAATGTTGGCAATTCTTTAACCGTATGCTTATTAAAGCTTACTTGCATCTTACGATCTCAGACAAGCTTACCTTATGGTCATTAAATCATTGCTACTTAAACACAGAGCAACAGGCACTTTCTGAGTAATAATCATAAATCTGAGTAATAAGCATTAATCAACAGTACAAAAATATGACAGAAACCAGACCATTCTACAAAATCAAGGACAGATTAAAAGCCACTGTAGTACTTGTATCTACCTTGGATGGGGGACACACTGCACATTTACACTGCATAACTACTCCTTGTCTTGCTTGGACACATCCAGAGTCACTACATGGGGGAGTGGGGTGCAACAAGTGTGTCGCAATTTGAAATGTCTCTGGCTGACTGTGATGGCCCTGACACATTTGTCATACCTCTCAACCTCAGAGCAAAAAATCTGGACAAAGCCATACACAGAAGTGGGACCAAGGCCCAAGAATAAGGACAATTTTTAAATATTGCTCTAATAAACTTAGAAAGATAATAGAATAGGTCTTGCATTAGTATGAATTTTCTGAAGGGTATAAAATCTGAAACTCAAATGTCTGTCATTATTTTCTAACTTCAGTCTTTAGTGATTTGTCACTAATTTGCCAAAAAACACAATTTTATGAAAAATGGACCAAAAATGTGATGCAAAAATATAAAATAATCACACAATACAGCTGGGAACCTGTCAAAGAAGGGGCACTTTAATATTAGTACTGCTAACTTGAGCAGCTGACAAAATAAAATAATCTACATGCATTTCAAGTAATCTATAACTTTGATTATTACAGTTATTTCTTAATTGTAAACCCTCCATGTTTTCTTCCAAAATTGCTATTTTGCGGAGGGATTATTAGGTGGAAGAGCAACATTTTGAGCCAAAATTGGGGACAGTTGAGAAGTTGGCTATGTCTAATTCTATAAAGCAATTTATTTGCATGTACCTCTCAACCTGTTAATGCAGTAAATCTGAACAAGGCCAAATATATTGGGGGAACATGTAAACAGTCCTAAAAATTGCTCTTGTATAAATTGAGACAGTTGATTGAATAAGAGTTCTTACTTTAGAATGCATTTTTCTGAAGGTTATGAAGTCTGAAACTCAGTGTATCATTGTTTAGTGACTTAATTCCTAAAGGATTTGCCAGAAAACTACACATTTTATGAAGAACAAACCAAAAATAAGAAGCAAAAATCTATTCATTCTTTGAAAATCTGGACAGTTGGGAGGTATACTTCAGCTGGCCTGTCTGAGTTTGCTGCCCTTCCCCCCTGACAAAATCATGGTTGAATGGAGCCTCTGCAGCCATTCCAATGAACCATTACTTGGCAATTTCACTCCATTTCCCATAAACACTAATGTGCATACTGCTTTACTTCTATGATGAGTTGAATTTCATTTGAAAGTTTTATTTTGTATTTTACAGCACAAACACTAAGTCATCTGCTAAACAAAGCAATGCAGTCTCACAATGAAAACTTAGCATTAAAACTTCTCTACCCTTGAAACTCACATTCTTTGAAACAGCATTGAAGCCCACATTCAAAGAAAATATTTTGCCAGTGGCAGATAAAGATTAATTTTGGGCTGTTTTCAAATCATAGGCCCCTTGCATATGAAACATACATGTGCTCTTTGATACACCTTCCTCATTGTACTAAATTATATTCCTTGTACAATACAGTACAGTTGTTAGAGGGTGTTTTAAATTTGTTTTGAACATTTTTCCAGTAAGCAATGAAACAAAACGCATGCACCCATAATGGCAAAACTGCCCAGTTCAGAACATTTATCATAAAAGTCTACTCAGACTTCCACAGTCCACCATTATTAGTAAATATGCACAATTCTACAGTCCACCATTATCAGTAAATATGCACAATTCTACAGTCCGCCATTATCAGTAAATATGCACAATCTCTGAAGAAGTGAAAGTCATGTAAATAATTCCACATTAAAGAAATCTGTAACTAATGAAGAGGTTGCTGCTAGCAAACACCTTTATATTTCATGGTTTCATCGAAAAATAAAGTGTCTGTTGCCCCTCAGGAATAAATTGCCTATATTACATTAAAAAAATGATAAGCTAGTAATATTGCAAGAGGAAATGGATGGCAAATTGATAACAGACTCATAGTTAGCATCTTTACCAAGGAGAACATTCTCAGTACGGCAGCATCCACCCCTTGTGGGAGTAGAACCCACAGCCTTCTGCATCAAAAGCAAGTACACAACCTGTTGTGCTACTAACAAGGCAAGCCAACTTCACTTAAGCAACACTAAACTTATGTTCCCCTGCAGCTCTCAGCTCCTTGTAAAATCTACTCAATACTCAACTGCATCTCAACTTCGCAGAACAAGAAAACTGGAAAAAGCCAAAATGTATTGGGGGGGGGGTCAAAAGCCCAAAAACCAGGGACACATTAAACATTGCTAGTATAATCTTGGAAAGTTGCTAGAATAAAATGCTGTGTTACCACCATACATTTTACTGCCAAGGTCCCTGTGCAAAACAGTCAGAGCAACATACCACTATGCCAAATCAGCTGCTTTGTGAAAGAGAGATGCTGCGTTACCACCATACATTTTACTGCCAAGGTCCCTGTGCAAAACAGTCAGAGCAACATACCACTATGCCAAATCAGCTGCTTTGTAAAAGAGAGGAAGACTGAAACTTAAATGGCTATCATTTAGTGAATTCAGTTCTCACCATAGCTGTCAACCTCTTAGTACAAAACAAACCCAGTAATGAGAGAATATAGCCCTCAAACATATTCAGTGAATTCAGTTCTTGCCATAGCTGTCAACTTTAGCATAAAAAACCTGGACAAAGCCAATAACGGGGGAATACAGTCCCAAAAATAGGGACACATTTCAAATATTCATCTTATAAACTTAGAAAATTGCTAGAATAAAAGGTTGTGTTACTATGTATTTTCAGAAGAACATGAAGTCTGAAATTCAAATGCCTGTCAATTTTACTGCTGACAGAACAAAAACAATTTTCAGCAGAGACCCAGGGAGAAATACTAGAGACACGTCTTTGTAAAATGACAGGGCACCAGAGCAAATCCACACAAACACAGGGAGGAGATGCAGACTCCACACAGAAGGCACCCCAGCCAAGAATCAAACCAGAAAACCTATAGCTGTGAGGCAACAATACTGCCACTGCACCATAAAATATGCAAGGAATTAAACATTTAGAAACCTGAAGTCTGAAATTCAAATGCCTGTCAATTTTATTTAACATTTGTTAATCAGGACAGTCTGACTTGGAACAAAAAAAAATTTTCAGCAGAGGCCCAGGAAGAAATAATGCAGACATGTCTTTGTAGCATGGAAGGACACAAAAGCAAAACCACACAAACACAGACCCCAGTCAAGAATCAAACCTAAGAACCTATAGCTGTGAGGCAACAATGCTACCACTGTACCATCAAATATCAAGCATTACAGTATTTACAAACCACATATATTATGAGGAACAGATCAGATCAAATATGAGGCAAAAATCTGCAATTTTTTTTTTACAAATGGTGGTGGGTCGGGAATTCAGGTCTTTAACACCTGCATACAAGATACAGGGTTCAAGCTTGAGGTATTCCCTACCACACACACACACACACACACACACACACACACACACACACACACCTGTAGTAGCAAACCCCAAAAACTAAATATACTGCCCTGGGTGCCAAACCGTCATTATGAGAGTCCAATCAAGACAAAATGAAGTGTAGAAGAATAAAAATATTTCAATGCATTGGCTGCATGACAGCTTAATATCTAGATGCAGGGGTGGCCCATGCTATTGGACTGCCGGACTGCAGCCCCCTCAACTTCAAACTAACAAAAGAAAAGAAAAAAATAAGAAAAAAAATATTTTAAAATTTCACGCATGCGCACTAGTCCAGACTGCTGCTGAGACAGTCTGGAGCATGGAGCATGCGCAGATTGTCTCAGCAGCAGTCCTGATTGAGGCACATGAACAGGAGCACTCCCACAAGTCTATGCAGTTTTAAACTGCATAGACTGCCTGGGAACTCGCTGGGGAAAAGCATCGGGGTCGGACTGCAAGGTCGGCAGTCAGGAGAAGGATCTCGGGTCTGGATTGGCTTGCTGCAGGGGAAGATCACGACGGGCAAGGTCGGATTTGCACAGGTTTTTCAGCTGCACTTGTCGAGGGTTTTGTGGATTTAATGGTGGTTTTGCAGACAGGGATATACTACAGGACCAGGTAAGTGTGTGTGTGTGTGTGTGTGTGTGTGTGTGTGTGTGTGTGTGTGTGTGTGTGTGTGTGTGTGTGTGTGTGTGTGTGTGTGAAAATGCCCCTGGTGCAATGGTGCAATGGTGCAATATACTGGTGGTTAGGCTCGTGGTGGTGTGGTAGGGAATACCTCAGGCTTGAACCCTGTACCTGAATTCCCTACCCACAACCATTTGTAAAAAAATTGCAGATTTTTGCCTCATATTTGATCTGATCTGTTCCTCATAATATCTGTGGTTTACAAATGTTGCAATGCTTAATATTTGATGGTGCAGTGGTGGCATTGTTGCCTCACAGCTGCAGGTTCTCAGGTTTGCTTCTTGGCTGGGGTGCCTTCTTTCTGTGTGTGGGGGGGTCTGTATCTTCTCCCTGTGTTTGTGTGGGTTTGCTTTTGTGTCCTCCCATGTTACAAAGACATGTCTGCATTATTTCTTCCTGGGCCTCTGCTGAAATTTTTTTTTTGTTCCAAGTCAGACTGTCCTGATTAACAAATGTGAAATAAAATTGACAGGCATTTGAATTTCAGACTTCACGTTTCTGAATGTTTAGTTCCTTACATATTTGATGGTGCAGTGGTAGTATTGTTGCCTCACAGCTATAGGTTTCCTGGTTTGATTCTTGGCTGGGGTGCCTTCTGTGTGGAGTCTGCATCTTATCCCTGTGTTTGTGTGGATTTGCTCTGGTGTCCTGCCATTTTACAAAGACATGTGTCTACAGTATTTCTCCCTGGGCCTCTGCTGAAAATTGTTTTTGTTCCGTCAGAAGTAAAATTGATAATCATTTGAATTTCAGACTTCATATTCTTCAGAAAATACATAGTAAAACAGTGTTTTATTTTAGCAATAAATATATAGTAACGCAACCTTTTATTATAGCAATTTTTTAAGTTTATAAGATGGCTATTTGAAATTTGTCCTTATTTTTGGGACTGTAATACCCTGTTAGTGGCTTTGTCCAGGTTTTTTGTGCTAAGGTTGACAGCTATGGCAAGAACTGAATTCACTGAATATGTTTGAGGGCTGTATTCCCTCATTACTGGGTTTGTCCAGGTGTTTTGTGCTAAGAGGTTGACAGCTGTGGTGAGAACTGAATTCATTAAATGATAGCCATTTAAGTTTCAGTCTTCCTCTCTTTCACAAAGCAGCTGATTTGGCGTAGTGGTATGTTGCTCTTGACTGTTTTGCACAGGGACCTTGGCAGTAAAATGTACGGTGGTAACACAGCATTTTTCTTTCACAAAGCAGGTGATTTGACATACTGGTATGTTATTCTGACTCTTGCACAGGGACCTTGGCAGTAAACTGTATGGTGGTAACACAGCATTTTACTCTAGCAGCTTTCCAAGATTATACAAGCAATGTTTAATGTGTCCCTGGTTTTTGCCCTTTTGACCCACCCCAATAAATTTGGCTTTTTCTAGACTTCTTGTGCTGCGAAGTTTAGATGCAGTTGAGTATTGAGTAGATTTTACAAGGAGCTGAGAGCTGCAGGGGAAGAGAAGTTTAGTGCTGATTATGCTAAGTCAGCTCGCATTGCTAATAGCACAAAAGGTTGTGTACTTGCTTTTGATGCAGAAGGTTGTTGGTTCTACTCCCATAAGGGTTGAATACTGCCGTACTGAAAATTAAGATACTATGAGCCTGTTATCAGTTTGCCATCCATTTCCTATTGCAATATTACTAGCTTATTTTAATGTAATTTAGGCAATTTATTCCTCAGGGGCATCAGACACTTTATTTTTCGATGAAACCATGAAATATAAAGGTGATTGCTAGCACCAACCTCTTCATTACAGATTTATTTAACGTGAAATTATTTAGATGACTTTTTTACTACTTCAGAGATTGTGCATATTTACTGATAATGGTGGACTGTAGAATTGTGCATATTTAATGATAATAGTGGACTGTAGAAGTTTGAGTAGACTTTTATGATGGAAATGTTCTGAATTGGACAGTTTTGTTTCATTGTTTACTGGAAAAATGTTCAAAGCAATAGGAAGGTGTATCAAAGAGCACATGTATGTTTCATATGCAAGGGGCCTATGATTTGAAAATAGCCCAGAATTAATTTTTATCTGCCACGGGTAAAATGTATTTTCTTTGAATGTTGGTTTTAATGTTGTTTCAATGAATGTGAGTTTCAAGGGCAGAGAAGTTTTAATGCCAAGTTTGTTTAGCAGATGTCTTAGTGTTTGTGCTGTAAAATGCAAAATAAAACTTTCAAATGAAGTTCAAATCATCATAGAAGTAAATCAGTATGCACATTAGTGTTTATGGTAAATGGAGTGAAATAGCAAAGTAATGGATCATTGGAATGGCTGCAGGAGGCTCCATTCGACCATGGTTTGTGAGGGGAAGGGCAAACTTAGACAGCCCCAGCTGAACTATACCTCCCAACTGCCCAGAGTTTCAAAGAATGAATAGATTTTTTGCTTCTTATTTTTGGTTTGTTCCTCATAAAATTTGTGGTTTTCTGGCAAATCATTTAGGAATTAAGTCACTGAATAATGACACACTAGTTTCAGACTTCATAACCTTCAGAAAAATGCATGCTAAAGTAAGACCTGTTCTATCAACTGTCCCAGTTTATAGAAGAGCAATTTTTAGTACTGTTTATATGTTCCCCCAATATATTTGGCCTTGTCCAGATTTATGTCCCAGTTTATAGAAGAGCAATTTTTAGTACTGTTTATATGTTCCCCCAATATATTTGGCTCCAGATTTATTGCATTAACAGGTAGAGAGGTACATGCAAATAAATTGCTTTATAAAATTAGGCATAGCCAAACCTCTGAACTGTCCCTGATTTTGATTCAAAATGTTACTCTTCCCCTAATGATCCCTCCGCAAAATAGCAATTTTGGAAGAAAACATGGAGGGTTTATAATTAAGAAATAACTGTAATAATCAGATTACTTTTATTTCAGAAATGCATGTAGATATTTTATTTTGTCAGCTGCTCAAGTTAGCAGTACTAATATTAAAGTGTCCCTTCTTTGACAGGTTCCCAGCTGTATTGTGTTGCTATTTTATATTTTTACATCACATTGTTGGTCCATTTTTCATAAAATTGTGTTTTTTTGGCAAATTAGTGACAAATAATTAAAGACTGACGTTAGAAAATAATGACAGACATTTGAGTTTCAGATTTCAAACCATTCAGAAAATTCATACTAATGCAAGACCTCTATTAGCTTTCTAAGTTTATAAGAGCAATATTTTAAAAATTGTCCTTATTTTCGGGCCTTTGTCCCATTTCTTTGTATGTCTTTGCCCAGATTTCTTGCTCTGAGGTTGAGAGGTATGACAAATGTGTCAGGGCCATCACAAGTCAGCCAGAGACATTTCAAACTGTGACATACTTGTTACACCCCACTTCACCATGTAGTGACTCTGGATGTGTCGAAGCAAGGCAAGGAGTCGTTATGTGTAAATGTGCAGAGAATCCCACCCACCCATCCAAGGTAGACACAAGTACTAGAGTGGCTTTTCATCTGTCCTTGATTTTTACAGAATGGTCTGGTTTCTGTCATATTTTTTGTACTGTTGATTTATGCTTATTACTCAAAGTGCCTGTTGCTCTGTGTTTAAGTAGCAATACTTTAATGACCATCAGGTAAGCTTGGCTGAGATTGCAAGATGCAAGTAAGCTTTAATAAGCATACTGTTAAAGAATTGCCAACATTGAAAGCCTTTCTGTTGCCATGTAGAGAATACTTAACTAGATAATGTATAAGCCTTGGGTATAGAAATGCATATGCCAGTATTTGTAATAAAGGACAGAATTACATTATTTTAAGAGTCTCATTACACTTGGAGACTTCCAGTCATCTCTGCAGGCTTTACCAGTAAACCGAATGGCAATTGCGTGGTCTGAACTGTCCCTGATTACCTGGTAACCTGTACAGTAATCCTTTTAAGCAATGTATCTTGAGTTTTTTTCTTGTTTGCTTTTCATTTTTTACTTTGATCATGTTTTCCCCATGAAACAAGTAGATGTCAGGCAGCAGGTCTTTTTTTGGATAAGGAACATTTTTACAAGTGGGGGCATCAGAGATTTCTACTTTCAGTATGTTACTTGTTACTTTAATAAAGCTGAATATAAATTATAATTAGAACTGCAGTGCAAGACGTGGTTTGAGTTGAGTGCTGCTTGTTTTTCTTATACTTGATTTTGACTGGCATTCCATTAATGTATTTAAAAAGTAATTTATTTTTTCATGCCTCACAACCTTTTTTGTTTCCATCTAGATATTAAGCTGTCATGCAGCCAATGCATTGAAATATTTTTTATTCTTCTACACTTCATTTTGTCTTGATTGGACTCTCATAATGACTGTTTGGCACCCAGTGCAGTATATTTAGTTTTGTGGTTTGCTACTACAGGTGTGTGTGTGTGTGTGTGTGTGTGTGTGTGTGTGTGTGTGTGTGTGTGTGTGTGTGTGTGTGTGTGTGTCTGGTAGGGAATACCTCAGGCTTGAACCCTGTACCTTGTATGCAGGTGTTAAAGACCTGAATTCCCTACCCACCACCATTTGTAAAATAAAAAAACTGCAGATTTTTGCCTCATATTTGATCTGATCTGTTCCTCATAATATCTGTGGTTTGTAAATGTTTCAATGCTTGATATTTGATGGTGCAGTGGTAGCATTGTTGCCTCACAGCTGCAAGTTCTCAGGTTTGCTTTTTGGCTGGGGTGCCTTCTTTGTGGGGTCTTTATCTTCTCCCTGTGTTTGTGTGGGTTTGCTTTTGTGTCCTCCCATGTTACAAACACATGTCTGCATTATTTATTCCTGGGCCTCTGCTGAAATTTTTTTTTGTTCCAAGTCAAACTGTCCTGATTAACAAATGTTAAATAAAATTGACAGGCATTTGAATTTCAGACTTCAGGTTTCTGAATGTTTAAGTCCTTGCATATTTGATGGTGCAGTGGTAGTATTGTTGCCTCACAGCTATAGGTTTTCTGGTTTGATTCTTGGCTGGGGTACCTTCTGTGTGGAGTCTGCATCTCCTCCCTGTGTTTGTGTGGATTTGCTCTGGTGCCCTATCATTTTACAAAGACGTGTCTGCAGTATTTCTCCCTGGGTCTCTGCTGAAAATTGTTTTTATTCTGTCAGCAGTAAAATTGACAGGCATTTGAATTTCAGACTTCATGTTCTTCAGAAAATACATAGTAACACAACCGTAACACAACATTTTATTCTAGCAATTTTCTAAGTTTTTAAGATGAATATTTGAAATTTGTCCCTTTTTTTGGGACTGTATTCCCCCATTATTGGCGTCGTCCAGGTTTTAAGGTTGACAGCTATGGCAAGACCTTAATTCACTGAATGTTTGAGGGCTGTATTCCCTGCTTACTGGGTTTGTCTAGGTGTTTTGTACTAAGAGGTTGACAGCTATGGTGAGAACTGAATTCACTAAATGATAGCCATTTAAGTTTCAGTCTTCCTCTTTTACAAAGCAGCTGATTTGGCGTAGTGGTATGTTGCTCTGACTGTTTTGCACAGGGAGCTTGGGAGTAAAATGTATGGTTCTAGCAACTTTCCAAGATTATACAAGCAATGTTTGTGTCCCTGGTTTTTGGGATTTTGACCCCCCCCCCCAAAAAATACATTTTGGCTTTTTCCAGTTTTCTTGTGCTGCGAAGTTGAGTATTGAGTAGATTTTATAAGAAGCTGAGAGCTGCAGGGGAACAGAAGTTTAGTGTTGCTTAAGTGAAGTTGGTTTGCCTTGTTAATAGCACAACAGGTTGTGTACTTGCCTTTGATACAGAAAGCTGTGGGTTCTACTCCCACAAGGGGTGGATGCTGCTGTACTGAGAATGTTCTCCTTGGTGAAGATACTAACTATGAGTCCGTTATCAGTTTGCCATCCATATCCTGTTGCAATATTGCTAGCTTATCATTTTTTAATGTAATATAGGCAATTTATTCCTGAGGGGCAACAGACACTTTATTTTTCGATGAAACCATGAAATATAAAGGTGTTTGCTAGCAGCAACCTCTTCATTAGTTACAGATTTCTTTAATGTGGAATTATTTAGATGACTTTTACTTCTTCGGAGATAGTGCATATTTACTGATAATGGACTGTAGAATTGTGCATATTTACTGATAATGGACTGTAGAATTGTGCATATTTACTGATAATGGTAGACTGTAGAATTGTGCCTATTTACTGATAATGGTGGACTGTAGAATTGTGCATATTTACTGATAATGGTGGACTGTAGAATTGTGCATATTTACTGATAATGGTGGACTGTGGAAGTCTGAGTAGACTTTTATGATAAATGTTCTGAACTGGGCAGTTTTGTCATTATGGGTGCATGCATTTTGTTTCATTGCTTACTGGACAAATGTTCAAAACAAATTTAAAACACCCTCTAACAACTGTAATATATTGTACAAGGAATATAATTTAGTACAATGAGCAAGGTGTATCAAAGAGCACATGTATGTTTCATATGCAAGGGGCCTATGATTTGAAAACAGCACACAATTAATCTTTATCTGCCACTGGCAAAATGTATTTTCTTTAAATGTGGGTTTCAATGCTGTTTCAATGAATGTGAGTTTCAAGGGTAGAGAAGTTTTAATGCTAAGTTTTCATTGTGAAACTGCATTGCTTTGTTTAGTAGATGACTTGGTGTTTGTGGTGTAAAATACAAAATAAAACTTTCAAATGAAGTCCAACTCATCATAGAAGTAAAGCAGTATGCATATTAGTGTTTATGGTAAATGGAGTGAAATAGCCAAGTAATGGCTCATTGGAATGGCTGCAGAGGCTCCATTTAGCCATGATTTTGTCAGGGGGGAAGGGCAGCAAACTCAGACAGGCCCAGCTGAACTATACCTCCCAACTGTCCAGATTTTCAAAGAATGAATAGATTTTTGCTTCTTATTTTTGGTTTGTTCTTTATAAAATTTGTAGTTTTCTGGCAAATCATTTAGAAATTAAGTCACTAAATAATGATACACTGAGTTTCAGACTTCATAACCTTCAGAAAAATGCATGCTGAAGTAAGAACTGTTATTCTATCAACTGTCTCAATTTATACAAGAGCAATTTTTAGAACTGTTTATATGTTCCCCCAATATATTTGGCCTTGTTCAGATTTACTGCATTAACAGGATGAGAGGTACATGCAAATAAATTGCTTTATAGAATTAGGAATAGCCAACCTCTCAACTGTCACCGATTTTGGCAAAAAATGTTGCTCTTTCCCCTAATAATCCCTCTGCAAAATAGCAATTTTGGAAGAAAACATGGAGGGTTTACAATTAAGAAATAACTGTAATAATCAAAGTTATAGATTACTTGAAATGCATGTAGATTCTTTTATTTTGTCAGCTACTCAAGTTAGCAGTACTAATATTAAAGTGTCCCTTCTTCGACAGGTTCCCAGCTGTATTGTGTGTCTATTTTATATTTTTGCATCACATTTGGTCCATTTTTCATAAAACTGTGTTTTTTGGCAAATTAGTGACAAATCACTAAAGACTGAAGTTAGAAAATAATGACAGACATTTGAGTTTCAGATTTTATACCCTTCAGAAAAGTCATACTAATGCAAGACCTATTCTATTATTTTTCTAAGTTTATTAGAGCAATATTTAAAAATTGTCCTTATTTTTGGGCATTTGTCCCACTTCTGTGTATGGCTTTGTCCAGATTTCTTGCTCTGAGGTTGAGAGGTATGACAAATGTGTCAGGGCCATCACAGTCAGCCAGAGACATTTCAAATTGTGACATACTTGTTGCACCCCACTCCACCATGTAGTGACTCTGGATGTGTCCAAGCAAGGCAAGGAGTAGTTATGCAGTGTAAATGTGCAGTGTGTCCCCCCCCCATCCAAGTTAGACACAAGTACTACAGTGTTTTTTCATCTGTCCTTGATTTTGCAGAAAGGTCTGGTTTCTGTCATATTTTTGTACTGTTGATTTATGCTTATTACTCAAAGTGCATGTTGCTCTGTGTTTAAGTAGCAATGCTTTAATGACCATAAGGTAAGCTTGTCTGAGATCGTAAGATGCAAGTAAGCTTTAATAAGCATACTGTTAAAGAATTTCCAACATTGAAAGCCTTTCTGCTGTTGCCATGCTGAGAATACTTGACTAGATAATGTATAAGCCTTGGGTATAAAAGGACAGGATTCCATTATTTTAAAAAGCCCATTACACTTGTTGGAGACTTCCAGTCATCTCTATAGACTTTACCCGTAAACTAAACAGAATGCCAATCATGTGTGGTCCATAACCTGTACAGTAATCCTTTAAGCAATGTATCTTGAGCTTGTTTCTTGTTTGCTTTTCATTTTTTACTTACATGTTTTCCCATGAAACAAGTAGATAGTTGTCAGGCAGCAGGTCTTTTTTGGATAAGAAACATTTTTACAAGTGGGGGCATCACAGAGATTTCTACTTTCAGCATGTTACTTGGTACTTTAATAAAGCTGAATATAAATTATAATTAGAACTGCAGTGCAAGGAGAAGTGGTTTGAGTTGAGTGCTTCTGGTTTTTGTACTTGATTTTGACTGGCATTCCAGTAATGTATTTAAAAGTAATTTATTTTTTCATGCCTCACAACCTTTTGTTTCCATCTAGATATTAAGTAAGCTGTCATGCAGCCAATGCATTGAAATATTTTTATTCTTCTACATTTATTTTTGTCTTGATTGGACTCTCATAATGATGGTTTGCCACCCAGGGCAGTGTATTTAATTAAAGTTAATTTTTGTGGTTTTGAGCATAGCTCCTCCCATTTCTAGTTGGCCACACCCCTTCCCCTTGACCCCACCCATTCAGCTGTCTCCTGCAGCTCCCCTTTGATTTGAAGTCACCAGCCGCCACTGTCTAGATGGAAACAAAAAAGGTTGTGAGGCATGAAAAAAATAACTTTCTTTTTTTTAAAATACATTAATGGAATGCCAGTCAAAATCAAGTATAAGAAAAACAAGCAGCACTCAACTCAAACCACTTCTTGCACTGCAGTTCGAATTATAATTTATATTCAGCTTTATTAAAGTAACAAGTAACATGCTGAAAGTAGAAATCTCTGATGCCCCCACTTGTAAAAATGTTCCTTATCCAAAAAAGACCTGCTGCCTGACATCTACTTGTTTCATGGGGAAAACATGATCAAAGTAAAAAATGAAAAGCAAACAAGAAATAAGCTCAAGATACATTGCTTAAAAGGATTACTGTACAGGTTATGGACCACGCGATTGGCATTCGGTTTATGGGTAAAGCCTGCAGAGATGACTGGAAGTCTCCAAGTGTAATGAGACTCTTAAAATAATGTAATTCTGTCCTTTATTACAAATACTGGCATATGCATTTCAATACCCAAGGCTTATACATTATCTAGTTAAGTATTCTCTACATGGCAACAGAAAGGCTTTCAATGTTGGCAATTCTTTAACAGTATGCTTATTAAAGCTTACTTGCATCTTGCAATCTCAGTCAAGCTTACCTGATTGTCATTAAAGTATTGCTACTTAAACATAGAGCAACAAGCACTTTGAGTAATAAGCATAAATCAACAGTATAAAAAATATGACAGAAACCAGACCATTCTGTAAAAATCAAGGACAGATGAAAAGCCTCTAGTACTTGTGTCTACCTTGGATGGGTGGTATTCTCTGCACATTTATACTGCATGACTACTCCTTGCCTTGCTTCGACACATCCAGAGTCACTACACGGGGGAGTGGGGTGCAACAAGTATGTCACAGTTTGAAATGTCTCTGGCTGACTTGTGATGGCCTTGACACATTTGTCATACCTCTCAACCTCAGAGCAAGAAATCTGGACAAAGACATACAAAGAAATGGGACAAAGGCCCAAACATAAGGACAATTTTTAAAATATTGCTCTTATAAACTGAGAAAGCTAATAGAGGTCTTGCATTAGTATGAATTTTCTGAATGGTATGAAATCTGAAACTCAAATGTCTGTCATTATGTTCTAACTTCAGTCTTTAATTATTTGTCACTAATTTGTCAAAAAAACCACAATTTTACGAAAAATGGACCAAAAATGTGATGTAAAAATATAAAATAGCAACACAATACAGCCGGGAACCTGTCATAGAAGGGACACTTTAATATTAGTACTGCTAACTTGAGCATTTGACAAAATAAAATAATCTACATGCATTTCTGAAATAAAAGTAATCTGATTATTACAGTTATTTCTTAATTATAAACCCTCCATGTTTTCTTCCAAAATTGCTATTTTACGGAGGGATCATTAGGGGAAGAGCAGCATTTTCAGCCAAAATCAGGGACAGTTGAGAGGTTTGGCTATGCCTAATTCTATAAAGCAATTTATTTGCATGTACCTCTCAACCTGTTAATGCAATAAATCTGGACAAAGCCAACTATATTGGGGGAACATATAAACAGTACTAAAAATTGCTGTTGTATAAACTGGGACAGTTGATAGAACAGGTCTTACTTTAGCATGCATTTTTCTGAAGGTTATGAAGTATGAAACTAGTGTGTCTTTATTTAGTGACTTAATTCCTAAATGATTTGCCAGAAAACCACAAATTTTATGAGGAACAAACCAAAAATAAGAAGCAAAAAATCTATTCATTCTTTGAAAATCTGGACAATCGGGAGGTATAGTTCAGCTGGGGCTGCCTAAGTTTGCCACCCTTCCCCCTCACAAAACCATGGTCGAATGGAGCCTCCCCCTGTGGCCATTCAAATGATCCATTACTTTGCTATTTCACTCCATTTACCATAAACACTAATGTGCATACTGATTTACTTCTATGATGATTTGAACTTCATTTGAAAGTTTTATTTTGCATCTTACAGCACAAACACTAAGACATCTGCTAAACAAACTTGGCATTAAAACTTCTCTGCCCTTGAAACTCACATTCATTGAAACAACATTAAAACCCACATTCAAAGAAAATACATTTTACTCGTGGCAGATAAAAATTAATTCTGGGCTGTTTTCAAATCATAGGCCCCTTGCATATGAAACATACATGTGCTCTTTGATGCACCTTCCTATTGCTTTGAACATTTTTTCCAGTAAACAATGAAACAAAACTGCCCAGTTCAGAACATTTCTATCATAAAAGTCTACTCAAACTTCTACAGTCCACTACTATCAGTAAATGTGCACAATTCTACAGTCCACCATTATCAGTAAATATGCACAATCTCTGAAGTAGTAAAAAAGTCATCTAAATAATTCCACGTTAAATAAATCTGTAATGAAGAGGTTGCTGCTAGCAATCACTTTTATATTTCATGGTTTCATTGAAAAATAAAGTGTCTGATTCCCCTGAGGAATAAATTGCCTAAATTACATTAAAAGTAAGCTAGTAATATTGCAATAGGAAATGGATGGCAAACTGATAACAGACTCATAGTTAGCATCTTAACTTTCAGTACAGCAGCATTTATCCTTTATGGGAGTAGAACCAACAACCTTCTGCATCAAAAGCAGGTACAGAACCCGTTGTGCTATTAGCAATGTTAGCAAACTTAGCATAATCAGCACTAAACTTCTCTTCCCTTGCAGCTCTCAGCTCCTTGTAAAATCTACTCAATACTCAACTGCATCTCAACTTCACAGCACAAGAAGTCTGGAAAAAGCCAAATTTATTGGGGTGGGTCAAAAGGGCAAAAACCAAGGACACATTAAACATTGCTTGTATAATCTTGGAAAGCTGCTAGAATAAAATGCTGTGCTACCACCATACATTTTACTGCCAAAGTCCCTGTGCAAAAGAGTCAGAACAACAAACCACTATGCCAAATCACCTGCTTTGTGAAAGAAAAATGCTGTGTTACCACCGTACATTTTACTGCCAAGGTCTCTGTGCAAAACAGTCAAGAGCAACATACCACTACACCAAAACAGCTGCTTTGTGAAAGAGAGGAAGACTGAAACTTAAATTGTTATCATTTAATGAATTAAATTCTCACCATAGCTGTCAACCTCTTAGCACAAACACCTGGACAAACCCAGTAATGAGGGAATATAGCCCTCAGACATATTCAGTGAATTCAGTTCTTGCCATAGCTGTCAACCTTAGTACAAACAACCTGGACAAAGCCAATAACAGGGTATTACAGTCCCAAAATAAAGACGAATTTCAAATAGTCATCTTATAAACTTAAAAATTGCTATAATAAACGGTTGTGTTACTATATATTTATTGCTAGAATAAAAAGTTGTTTTACTATGTATTTTCTGAAGAATATGAAGTCTGAAATTCAAATGCTTGTCAATTTTACTTTACAGAACAAAAACAATTTTCAGCAGAGGCCCAGGAGAAATACTGTAGACACATGTCTTTGTAAAATGGCAGAACACCAGAGCAAATCCTCACAAACACAGGGATAAGATGAAGACTCCACACAGAAGGCACCCCAGCCAAGAATCAAACCAGAAACCCTATAGCTGTGAGGCAACCATACTGCCACTGAACCATCAAATATTTAAGGAAGTGAACATTCAGAAACCTGAAGTCTGAAATTCAAATGCCTGTCAATTTTGTTTAACAATTGGTAATCAGGACAGTCTGACTTGGTACAAAAAAAACAATTTTCAGCAGAAGCCCAGGAAGAAATAATGCAGACATGTCTTTGTAACACTGGAGGACACAAAAGCAAACCACACAAACACAGGAGAAGATACAGACCCCCACCAAGAAATGGTGGTGGGTAGAATTCAGGTCTTTAACACCTGCATACAAGGTACAGGGTTCAAGCCTGAGGTATCCCCTACCACACCACCATGAGTCTAACCACCAGTATACTGCATTTGGGGCATTTGGGGCATTTTCACACACACAGTAAACCACCACCGCACATCTGATCTAACCACCAGTATATTGCATTTGGGGCATTTTCAGCCACATACACACACCTTACCTGTGAACTCCTGTCCATAGACCCACAGTATACCACCACCGCACATCCGATCCCTATCCAAAACCTGTGCAAATCCGACCCTGTCCGTCACGAGATCTTCCCTGACGAGACTGCAGCAAACTCAAATCCAGACCCTGCCCATCATGAGATCCTAAATTCTGACTGCCAACGTTGTAGTCTGACCCCAGCGAGTTTCAGTACAGTCTATGCAGTTTAAACTGCACAGACTTGTGGGAGCTCTGTTGTCCACGTTTCCAGTCAGGACTGCTGCTGAGACATCGCATGCTCCAGACTGTCTCAGCAGCAGTGCACGCAGAATTTTATATTTTTATTTTAAAGTTGAGGGGCTGCAGTCCAGCAGTCCAATAGCATGGGCTGCCTCTGATCTATTCCACAAAGGTGGAATCTCTGGGACACACATCTGTCCTGCCAACAAGTCCTATTGATGTCACAGACCAGGTTGAGGTTGTGCATGTGGGTTACACAAGTGGAGCTTGACTTGCGGATATGCAGCAGTTCCATCAGGGCAGGGTCTGAGGTTGCTTTGTATGCCAGACAGATGTCACCTCTGAGGAGTCTGTAGGAGACTGAGTAGAAGGACAGGGATTTTAGCCTATCTGTGTAGGGTAGATATTTGAGGCCCTGGGTTCCATGGTTGAAGAACATCTCCAGCTGCTGCATGTGCTTTGTGAGGTACATGCAGAAAGGGGCATTGTACTCAATAATGGGTCTTATAAGGGAAGAATACAGGGATGTTATGACCACCTTGTCCCTGGATGAGATACCCTTACTAATGAGGTGGGGCATGTAGAAAACTTTCCGTACAATGGAGGCAATATGATGGTCTAAAGTCAGTTTGCTATCAACCTGGGTGCCCAAGTCCCTCATGACTGATTGTGTGCTTAGTACCTTATTATCAATGTGATAATATGTGGAGACATCACTCTCCCAAAGGGGTGATGCATTTTTGGCATTCGGTTTGAGGCCATGTTTCCAGTCATTTGTTTGGGTGAGACCCTCTTGGAGGATGTCCACATCACTAGAGGAATTGATGACAGCAACCAGCTTGCAGTCATCTGCAAACTTACTCAGCCACAGCCCACTAGATTTGGCCTGCACCTCCAAGAAGTATATTCCAAACAGCAGAGGCCCCAATACCAATCGCTGGGGTACACCACTTGCTATGGGTCTACTACTTGAGCTGGCTTCTCCTATTTTGTCTAGGTGGGTTCTATCTATGAGCAAGTTTGCTACCCATCTGGTAACATATGGATTGATGTTTAATTGAGAGAGTTTATCTATTATACTTAAGTGAGGAATAGTATCGAAGGCTTTGGCCAGGTTAAAGTAGATGGTGTGCACCATCCTCCCCATGTCTATGGCCTTGGTGACTGTCTCAAAGAAGTCAACCAAATTTAACAGGTATGACCTCCCCTTGACAAAAGCAAACTGTGTGGGATAAAGTGTCTGGAGGTTGCCAATGTCCTTGTTAATGAGGTCCATGATAATCTGCTCCATGGTCTTGTAGTTCAGGCTAGTTAGGCTGATGGGTTTATAATTTCCTGGATTGGTGGAAGCTCCACCTTTGTGCAAAGGGATGATAGTAGCTGTCCTCCACTTGGCTGGGATGAAGCCAGTATTCAGGCTTTGGTTGAATAGGGTACCTAATGGTGCTGCAAGTCCCTGCCTGAGTTCATGTAGGATGCAGCCTGGGATGTTATCGGGTCCCATGGAGGCTTAATTTTTTGGCTTTGAAAGGGCAGTGATGACTTGCTCCCTAGAGATAAGGGGTGTGGGGCAGGTACTGAGGATGCCCTATTTTACTGATGGGTAGGACAGATGAGTGAAGTTTTCACTGAACCTGTCTGCCAGCAGGTTAGCTATATCTACAGCATTTGTGTATGTGGTATTCTTGACCAACATTTCTGAGCAGCTCTGGATGCTTCTCTTGAGACTGCAGACATATGTGAAGAAGGCCTTATGATTGTCTTTAGTAGATGTGGCCAGTTTGGACTCGAAGTTTGCTTTAGAGGATTTCACTAATGCTCTTATTTGCTTGTTCAGGCTAAGGAGAGAGTGCTTCCAGTTAGGCACATGCTCCTTCTTGGTCCTGGACAGCATTTTTTTTCCTTTTATTATAGAGTTTATTTATTACAGATGTCTAGCAGACAAGTTTACTTTTCCCTTGAGGAGGATGATTTCATCCTGTCTGGTATTTCTGATTCCATGCAGCTATATAAATGTTCATATAGTAGTTTGGTGTAGGTTTGGACATATGTGCCAGTTCCTATGGAGGGGAGGGGGCTGTGAAGCTGTTTATACCTTCCCTCAGGAGGCTGTAATCAGGTTTGAAGAAGTTTTTTTTGTTTGACCCTAGCTAGGGGGGTGTCAGGGGAGATGGTGACTCTGAAAGTGACTGCTTTGTGGTCAGATCTTACCAAGGATGATGAGACTGTAGAGATGCTGCAGTGGTTACTGATGTTTGTTAATACCAAGTCCAAGATATTTTCACCTCTTGTGGGAGTGTCAACCAACTGGTCCAAGTTGTCACACATCCTTTCTATAGGCTGTTTCCTCCTCATTGCTGATGAGACCTACAACTGTGGTATCATCTACAAACTTGATTATATGATTGAGCTGCACTTGGCAGTGCAGTTGTATGTTAGTAGAGTGAATAGCAGAGGTCTCAAAACACAACCTTGAGGTACACCAATGCTCAAGGTGATAGTATTTGAGGTGCTCTTTCTTGTACATACTGTTTGTGATCTTTCAGTAAAGAAGTCCAGAATCCAGTTGCACATTGGAGTGCTGACACCTAGTTGAGTTAGCTTGTCTATCAATTGCTGAGGTATGACTGTGTTAGATGCCAAACTGAAATCAATGAATCACATGCACACATAGCTGTTGTTGTTTTCCAGGTGGTCCAGCAATTGATATAGAGGTGAGATTTAGTGGATGTATGGGGTCTAATGAGGTAGGAGAGGAGAATTTGCATTTATGAGTGATAAATGGACTGGCAAGACTGTTTCTTGGTGAAAAGATGCTTGATGGAAGATGTGTCAAACATGCAGACTTGTAACAGATGCATTTAACCATGCCATGAAGTTTGGAATAAGGAGTAAAGAGGCAGAAAGATATGAATGGAGCTTGAATGTATACAAATGGAAAGACAGAGGATGCAGACAGGCAGGAGAGAATGAATTAAAGGGATGATAGTGCTGGTCAGTGAGAGGGCAAAGATGAGGTGGTGGAGGGATAAGGTGAGTTGACAGGGCCTGAATGTGACCTAAAAAGATTAATACTGGATGGGAGGGGGAAAATGAAAAGAAAGAAAGAAAGAAAGAAAGAAAGAAAGAAAGAAAGAAAGAAAGAAAGAAAGAAAGAAAGAAAGATGTGATTCTGGCATTTGGGAGTGGACAGAAAGGAAAGAGAAGAAAGATGTAGGAAAGTGCCAGCTCTATGTCATGGGTGATAAAGCCCGTATTATGACACAGATGGCCTGGGTTCAATGACTGACTTAGACACTAGATAAGATTTCCAGACAAAGGTGGATTGAGCAGCCAATCCCAGTTGTCTCATCCTAGGATGAGGGGGCAATCCCAGTCTGTACAGTATTGACACACAGTGGAGGTTGGGTTCTGCACCAAGGCATAATGACGCACTAGAACAAGTAAACACTAGCCCATAATTTTCTGTGGTAGCCTGGCAAAAGCGTGGAAGTGTGCACATGTCTGTGGCTGGCACTGATGGTGTTCTGCTTATCTAGGCTTCCATGGAGTCAGAGGAGGTAGACTAAGTGAAAAATTCTGCCTTACTGAGGAGGATGCTGCCACCATTGCCATTGTGTGTAGTTCTCCATTCCAGGGGCAATTACATGCTACCCTGTCCTGGCCGGCCACCAGTTTTGGAAATGGCCCTAGTCCATAAGGTGAGTTAGACCATATGAAGAAGGGGAAGATGTGGAAGCTGCAGTTGACTGGCTGATGAGATAAGCCTTTTGGAGAAAAACAGATTCAAGAAAAAAGATGGAAGAAAGTGAAAGAGATTTTACTGCAGAATTAGAAGTATGTGACAACAAAGATCATGGTAGAGCTAATCAGAATGAGAGATGTATGGCTGATGCAGTTAGAAATCCCAATGGGGGTGTTGTCTGAGGTGGAAATTGAAAGTTAAGTGAGAGCAAAAAGGGGTGAAGATGAGAGTTTTGAGGAAGAAAGACAGATCAAGGATGCTGAAGCAGGAGGTGGTAAAAGAAAGTTCTGTAGTTTTATGAGGAAATGATTAACTAGAGGGATGTAAAAGTACAAAGGAACATAAAAGAGAAGAACTGAAGGTGTAAGATTAGGATCACTACAAGATAGAGAGAAAGAGAAACTGGAGATGGAGAGCAGGAAATATATAGAGTGATATAGTGTTTGCCAGGGGTCAAAGTGGGGAAATGGCTTCTTGATAAAATTATATACAGTGATGGGCAGGGGGAAATGAATTATGGGAGAAGGTTTGTCATAATGTGTTATGGAAATGACTGAGAAGATATTTGCAAAAGGAATTGGTGGTGCTGTCTCCTATGGGTGGAGGTTGAGAAGACAAGGCCAATATCACTGATAATGCTGATGTGCAGATTTCTGCAAATCAGTTCACAAGTAGACTTAGTCTGGTGGTGGAAGTTCTACGGAGAAGAAGACAGGTGAAGCTTGCAAAAGAGAAATCTTCAACAAACAACTGGAGACTATTGATCAGCTCTATGGAGTAGGCAGAATGGCAGATGGGTACTGGGGCAGTGTTTAGTATAGAGAAGTTATCTTGTATATTGGAGTGGAGATTGCTGTATTAAGTAATCGAGCAAAAGAATGTTAGAAATAAATTTCATAGGTTCATAGGTAGGTACTAGGCTATCTGCCCAAAAGCATTTATAAGCCTAGCCAAAATGTGATGGCTTTCGCCACCCCCTTAGATTAGTTCCCTGTGCCTCTGTCCAGCAGAGCCACTGAAGTGATCCCCAGGGTAATCTTTCTGTTTCCCATCCACTCGTCAAGGTATCTCTTGAAGAGTGTTAGCGAGGAGCTCTGCCTAATGTAGATTGAAATCTTGTTCCAAAGTCTCTGTGACAGGAATCTATTCCTCCAGCATGTCCTATTTATTGTTGTGGTGAGGTTTAGATCCCTAGAGTGTGTGGCTCGAGGGGATAAGCTTTTCTTTAGGTGGAGCATGTCGATCAGTTCTGGGTTGGACATGGCCTTGTATGTCAGGCAGAGATCACCTCTGAGTAGGCGGTATGCAAACCGAGTACAGCTGGAGTTTCTTCAATCGAGTTTGAGGCCAGTGATCCTCTTGGTGACGTGCTTCTGTCATCTTTCCAGCTGTTGCAGGTGCCTTGTAAGATACATCCCAAATGGGGCATTGTATTCTATGATGGGTCTGATGAGCGATGAGTGAGGGGCACAATGACTTCTTTTGATCTGGATGCTAACCCTTTTGTGATAACGTGTGCCATGTAGAAGGATTTTCTAACCACTTTGGCAATGTGATTATCAAAGGAGATTTTACTATCTACTTGGGTCCCAGAAATAAATGATGGTGCTTTATAACATATTTATATATATATATATATATATATATATATATATATATATATATATATGTATTGTGTGTGTGTGTGTGTATACACACACACACACACACACACACACACACACACACACACACACACACACTCCGCACACACACACACACACACACACACACACAAATATAACATCTATAAATGTATATATATATATATATATATATATATATATATAAATATATATATATATATATATATATATATATATATATATATATATATATATGTTTAAGGTTTACAGTAGCAGAAAAGGAGGTAGAGTGGGTTGGACTACAGATGCAGAGGGTGTCATGGTAATGTTGCCGTCTCTCACATTATTTGTTGTAGTTAATTGAGGCTTTTGCCAGAAAAGTAAGGAGCAGCTTAGGAAGGAGAGAATAGAGAGGAAGGAGTGTAAGAGGGATTTCATTCATTTATTTCTGAATTGCTAATGGTTTATTAAAATACTTATGGAGAGTGTTTTCCAGTATTCCAAAGGAGCTTTGATGGCTCAGGAGGTGCCAAGTTAAAACACCATTAGGAGATGTCATTGACACTTCTCCTTGCATGGAAATTAGATATGAATTCCGCATCTGCTAATGGTGCTAAACAGGACAAAGTACTTAGGGTAGAAAGTATACCCATCTGTGGGGAAAAATAACGACTGTACATTTGGATGAAGAAAGACAGCAGCTATTATTCATCTGCGATCATCTGAATGACTCTTACGAAGAAAAACAGGTATCACGCACCTCAAACAGATCATAAGCAGCAGCTCCAGAAGATTTCCTTGTCCATATGTGATGTATTTGTGACTTGCATGAACACAATGATCAAGCATCCAAATCTGCTGTTTCTGGACATAGTTGGATCAGCAACACAATCCTTTTATGGGTATATCAGATCATTCAATGCAAACTTCTTCCTGAAGAACTCTGGAAGAAATCATGTAGTAAGAATCCCTTAGACATTACTTCAGATAGCTGTGCTACTATGCTAAAACAACCCCCCCCCATAAAAATGTTTAAAAAAGTACCTATATGTATAGTGGGCATAACAAAGGAAATTTTATTATTTATTTTCTTTTCTGTTGCTGTATCTGTACCTATGTCATGTTTTAATAAAATGCCATGCTTAATAACAATGTTTAAAACAATGAAAATAATCATATATTTTCAATGTACAAACTGCAGGGTCACCCTGGTAGTAATCAAAATCCCAGTATTTCTTGGACACTTAACTTCTATTCAGTATGTGCCAGAAATGTCATGTAATACAGGCAATAATGTCCAATCAGGGTGTGTGTTGCTCAGTAAATAATACTCACCCAGGGGTGTTATGAGGCCTGACCATGCAGGTGGTGTGCCTCTACACTCCTGGAAGTGCATTATTTACACAGTAACACACACCCTAGAGGGTGTTATTGCACTTAGAGAATGGGCTGCTATGTTTTACTGACAAGTACTTATTTTTTTTATTTCTATATTTTTATATATTTTGATGTAAAATAGTTCCTCTGCCTAATGTTTCAAACTTGATAGTGTTGGAGAAAATATTTTACATCCAAAATATAACATGCTAAAAATCCAAATATCTTCTTTGATTTTTTGGTCGGATATTCCTAAAATGTGGTTTGCTGCCAGTCATTGGGGATTGAGGTAATTAAATAATGACATACATTTTGCTTTCAGACTTTATTTCCTCAGAAAATTCTCGCTGACACAAATCCTATTATTTAAGTAACTTTCTAATTTTGTAAGAGCAATATTTAAAATCTGTTCCCATTTTGAGCCTTTGTTCCCACCTTATCTAGCATTTTCGCTAAGAGGTTAAAAGGTATGCAAACCTCTTTACTGCTGCTGCCAGTGGTGCATCAATCTCACTTGCTCTCTATACACACACACACACACCAAGCACTTGTGCTTCAGAAAATGTATGCTAGAATAACACAAATACTTTTATTACAGAAATGTTGTGATTTTATAAGAGCAATATTTAAAATCTGTCCCTATTTTGAACCTTTGTTCCCATTTTACTTTAATCTTTATGTAGATATATTGAGCTAAGACGTAGTATGCAGACTTCTTAAATGGTGTTGCTGTTAGTGCTCAATCACTCTCCTCCTCACACACATACACGCACACACATGCACACACACACACACACACACACACACACACACACACACACACACACACACACACACACACGCACACACACACACACACGCGCACACACACACACGCACTGCCGCACGCATGCACACACACACACACACACACACGCGACACGCACACGCACACGCACACGCACGCATACACCACACACACACACACACACACACACACACACACACACACACACACACACACACACACACACACACATATACACTCTTCCAGGTTCATGCATGCCTACACTCACACAAGCAGAACAAAAACATAAACACAAATAGACGCACACTTTTTTTACACTCAATAAACAGCAAAACCACTGCTTAGCTAGTGTAAATAATGACTGGATTTATCTCTCTCACTACATGCACATATACAGTTACACACATACAAACACAGAAATAAACACACACACACACACACACACACACACACACACACACACACACACACACACACACTCTTTTTTAATTTTCTTTTTTTATTTTACACTCATTAAACAGACCAAGAAACTGATGATCAGCAAGCCTAAAATAATGGCAGCTCTTAGGTAACTTTCACTCCGAGCTCTATGGCAGCTTGATATGCTGCCATGAAGCAGTAGACTAATTTTCATTGGGTATTACCTGTAGATTAACACCCTGCTAGAGAACGTTTGTTCTCAAATTAGTGTGGTGATCTATAAAAACATGACATTTATTATGACACAAGGACCAAATGATGCATCCAAAGCATGCTAACAAACTCATTGAAAATAAAATAATGTGAACATTTTTCATAATTGAACAAATCGTCTGCCTGTCTATCTAAGTATCTATCTAAAACAGATCTTCACTAAAATACACCAAATACAATACACTTGGTTTGCCTATAGGTGGATGGGAAATCCTTTACACAAATTTATATGTCAAATGAGTGTTAAGATCGGAGAGCTAGCCTTGCCACATAATTCTAAGTAGCAAAATTCATAGTCAGCCCTTATGTATATGTATAATCTTTCATGCGTTTTCATTAATCTGATGTTGAATCTTAAGTAAAACTACCAATGTCCCTCAAATATGAAGTTGACAGTAATGCTTAATACTATCTATACAAAATATATTTGCAAATAGTGAAATTTGAAGGCAAACTAACCTTATTCTGAACATCTCATATACATGTATGAATTTCTTATTTAAAAAGTCCCTGTTGCCCCAAATTAACTAAATCTTTGACTGTAATGTAACTCACAAAATGCTAGCAGCATAGTAATATTCTTCAATTCTCTCAAACTGCTTATTTCATGTTAAAAATAATATATATGTAAGTATAAATCAGCAAACAGCAATATGGTGAAAGTAGTTGCAATAGCATACGGTGTCTTTTAGCCTATTTATAATTTTCTATTTACATTTTAGCATCTCTCAGTAATTTACTTAAATCATTGTACAATCTATTAACTTTGGGGAAAGATTATAAAACCAATGAGGCTGTTATACCTCAGTCAGTATTAAATGGGTTTATGTTCACCCATCCATCGAATGGCACATTCATCAAACACAAACCCTCAAAAGTTTCCTTTAATTGAAAGGCCAAATCATTGTAAAGATTTACACTATACAATGATAGCTGGCCAACATAAAAGAAGCAGAACGGAGTACCTTACTTACCAGTAACTTATGTATAAGGAAACCTGCGCTTTCCCCATTTAAGTGCTTTGACCTCAGAGTTGGTGTATATAATTAGTGTGGGAAGATTCAGTGAACACGGATACTTGTTATGTGGAAGCTGCACTTTGTGCAAGGGGATTACTTTCGTTGTTCTACACTCTGGTAGAACAAAACCAGTTCTCAAGTTATGGTTAAAGAGAATGCCAAGTGGTTCTGCTAGATCCTGTTTTAGATTGCTTAATAAGCAATCTGGGATGTTATCTGGTCCCACTGAGGCTGTGTTTTGGTCTTGAAGACCACAGATATGACCTTGATTTCTAGAGATATTAGGCAGAGGACTGGTGTCAGGTATGCTTTGGGATATGGCTAGTGCAGACAGAATGGTGAAGTTTGCACCAAATCTGTCAGCTAGTAGGTTGGCAATTTCCTCTAGTATAGCACGAGTGGTACCATCTACTACTACCAGTCCGGCATATAGCTGGGAATTCTCTTTTAAAATTCAGATACACTTAAAGAATGCCTTATGAATATCCTTAGCTAGGGATGCTATTTTAGTTTTGTAATTAGCTTTAAAGAACTTTACAATATTTATTATTTGCTTGCTCAAGCTGTGGAGGGAATTATTCCTCTGCTGAGTCACTTCCTTCTTGTTCTTAGATATCAGTTTCTTCCTTTTGTTATATAACCTGTTTAAACTTGAGGTCTACCAGGGTGGCTTCTTTTTTTTTTGGTAGGACCTGGTTTTAATCTGGTCAGCTACAGCCAAGTCTATATAGTTGCTTAAGTCTTTATACAGGGCATTTGTATACACCTCTGCATAGAAGTCATTGTTGTCTGTGATTCTGGGGGTGGGGTATAAAAATTTTTATATCATCACTTCATAGTCTGTAGTTTGCTTTGGAAAGGTTTTTTAGTTTTTTTCACTCCTGTTGTAGTGACAGGTTCAATGATTACTTTGAAAGAGAATGTTTTATGGTCCAACCTTACCAGGGAGCACATCACAGGGGGGGGGGGGGGAGTGCAGTGATCCCCAATGTTAGTGAGTACTGTGTCTAGGACATTTGAGCACTTTGTGGGGGTGCAGACTATCTGTTCGGAAAATTTGTGTTGACAAAGTCCAGGAACCTCTGGGTGAGCATGTTCACGCCAAGTATGCCACCCAGTCAATCAAGGATAGTTGAAATTCCCCATGACAAAGGTGTTGGGCTGTATGGCCGAATGGCTCCAGGAAGTCCAGGTAGGCGATGTGGTTCATGGTTCATGGTGTTGGACCTATAGCTAGCAAATGTAAATGAAGTGGTAGGTATTTTGCCTGTAGTTAATTGGACATGGAGTAGTTTAAGAGAGTCATACTGTTTGACCAGTCTCGAGGTGTACTTGTCTTTAATGAAGATCAATACACCTCCACCCTTTAGTTCTTTCATGCTTATTCTCGAGGTCTCGAACATGTGCAAAACCATTGTAGTCTTGCAAGTCAGGGGAACTCCTCCACAGCCAGAACTGATGGCACAGATGTCAGCATCTTCCAAAGTGAGGATGCTTCAGGAGGTGTAGTTTCATGTTTTAGACTCCAAGCATTTAGCAGCTGGAACCTGAGTTTGTCTTAAATGGATTTTGTTATGCCAGAAATTTTTGTTCTTCTGACATTGCCTAAAAAAGGCACTAATGGGGGAGCCAAGCACTCTTTGCCAGTACATCCTCCCAACCATGCACCAAATTCCTCTGTATTTACACTGCAAGTTTATGAGGGGCAAAATAAAGGGATGATTTCTGGGAATTCTGAAGTGGCCCCTTTAATTTCTGATTTTATTTACTTTTTCTATTTATAATACATCTTTAAACTTATGGCTTTGATGTGCAACAATGCATCACCAGCGTATCATCAACATGCAGGGGATGTGCATAATGACACCAGCATTGTAAGGCAGACTGTGTTTCAACCTATCAGAATTGATCACAGTCAGAACTGTTGTTAACTGTGAATACCAGCAGGCGCTGAGCATCAGCAGCAGTGAGTGGAGGAGCTGCTGTTTGTAAAAGTTTTTCTGGCAAATCATTTAGAAATTAAGTCACTAAATAATGATACACTGAGTTTCAGACTTCACCTTCAGAAAATGCATGCTGAAGTAAGAACTTTGTTATTCTATCAACTGTCTCCAATTTATACAAGAGCAATTTTAGAACTGTTTATATGTTCCCCAATATATTTGGCCTTGTTCAGATTTTACTGCATTAACAGGATGAGAGGTACATGCAAATAAATTGCTTTATAGAATTAGAATAGCCAACCTCTAAACTGTCACCGATTTTGGCAAAAATGTTGCTCTTTCCCCTAATAATCCTCTGCAAATAGCACTTTGAAGAAAACATGGAGGGTTTACAATTAAGAAATAACTGTAATAATCAAAGTTATAGATTACTTGAAATGCATGTAGATTCTTTTATTTTGTCAGCTGTTCAAGTTAGCAGTACTAATATTAAAGTGTCCTTCTTCGACAGGTTCCCAGCTGTATTGTGTGTCTATTTTATATTTTTGCATCACATTTGGTCCATTTTTCATAAAACTGTGTTTTTTGGCAAATTAGTGACAAATCACTAAAGACTGAAGTTAGAAAATAATGACAGACATTTGAGTTTCAGATTTATACCCTTCTCAGAAAAGTCATACTAATGCAAGACCTATTCTATTATTTTTCTAAGTTTATTAGAGCAATATTTAAAAATTGTCCTTATTTTTGGGCATTTGTCCCACTTCTGTGTATGGCTTTGTCCAGATTTTGCCTGAGGTTGAGAGGTATGACAAATGTGTCAGGGCCATCACAGTCAGCCAGAGACATTTCAAATTGTGACATACTTGTTGCACCCCACTCCACCATGTAGTGACCCTGGATGTGTCCAAGCAAGGCAAGGAGTAGTTATGCAGTGTAAATGTGCAGTGTGTCCCCCCCCCATCCAAGTTAGACACAAGTACTACAGTGTTTTTTCATCTGTCCTTGATTTTGCAGAAAGGTCTGGTTTCTGTCATATTTTGTACTGTTGATTTATGCTTATTACTCAAAGTGCGCATGTTGCTCTGTGTTTAAGTAGCAATACTTTAATGACCATAAGGTAAGCTTGTCTGAGATCAAGATGCAAGTAAGCTTTAATAAGCATACTGTTAAAGAATTTCCAACATTGAAAAGCCTTTCTGTTGCGCCATGCTGAGAATACTTGACCAGATAATGTATAAGCCTTGGGTAAAAGGACAGATTCCATTATTTTAAAAAGCCCATTACACTTGTTGAGACTTCCAGTCATCTCTATAGATTTTACCGTAACTAAACAGAATGCCAATCATGTGTGGTCCATAACCCGTACAGTAATCCTTTAAGCAATGTATCTTGAGCTTGTTTCTTGTTTGCTTTCATTTTTACTTACATGTTTTCCCATGAGACAAGTAGATAGTTGTCAGGCAGCAGGTCTTTTTTGTATAAGCAACATTTTTACAAGTGGGGGCTTCACAGAGATTTCTACTTTCAGCATGTTACTTGGTACTTTAATAAAGCTGAATATAAATTATAATTAGAACTGCAGTGCAAGGAGAAGTGGTTTGAGTTGAGTGCTTCTGGTTTTTTTTGTACTTGATTTTGACTGGCATTCCAGTAATGTATTTAAAAGTAATTTATTTTTCATGCCTCACAACCTTTTGTTTCCATCTAGATATTATAAGCTGTCATGCAGCCAATGCATTGAAATATTTTTATTCTTCTACATTTATTTTGTCTTGATTGGACTCTCATAATGATGGTTTGCCACCCAGGGCAGTGTATTTAATTAAAGTTAATTTTTGTGGTTTTGAGCATAGCTCCTCCCATTTCTAGTTGGCCACACTCCTTCCCTTGACCCACCCATTCAGCTGTCTCCTGCAGCTCCCCTTTGATTTGAAGTCACCAGCCGCCACTGTCTAGATGGAAACAAAAAAGGTTGTGAGGCATGAAAAAAATAACTTTCTTTTTTAAATACATTAATGGAATGCCAGTCAAAATCAAGTATAAGAAAAACAAGCAGCACTCAACTCAAACCACTTCTTGCACTGCAGTTCGAATTATAATTTATATTCAGCTTTATTAAAGTAACAAGTAACATGCTGAAAGTAGAAATCTCTGATGCCCCCACTTGTAAAAATGTTCCTTATCCAAAAAAAAGACCTGCTGCCTGACATCTACTTGTTTCATGGGGAAAACATGATCAAAGTAAAAAATGAAAAGCAAACAAGAAATAAGCTCAAGATACATTGCTTAAAAGGATTACTGTACAGGTTATGGACCATTGATTGGCATTCTGTTTACGAGTAACGCCTACAGAGATGACTGAAGTCTCCAAGTGTAATGAGACTCTTAAAATAATGTAATTCTGTCCTTTATTACAAATACTGGCATATGCATTTCAATACCCAAGGCTTATACATTATCTAGTTAAGTATTCTCTACATGGCAACAGAAAGGCTTTCAATGTTGGCAATTCTTTAATAGTATGCTTATTAAAGCTTACTTGCATCTTGCAATCTCAGTCAAGCTTACCTGATTGTCATTAAAGTATTGCTACTTAAACATAGAGCAACAAGCACTTTGAGTAATAAGCATAAATCAACAGTATAAAATATGACAGAAACCAGACCATTCTGTAAAAATCAAGGACAGATGAAAAGCCTCTAGTACTTGTGTTCACCTTGGATGGGTGGTATTCTCTGCACATTTATACTGCATGACTACTCCTTGCCTTGCTTCGACACATCCAGAGTCACTACACGGGGAGTGGGTGCAACAAGTATGTCACAGTTTGAAATGTCTCTGGCTGACTTGTGATGGCCTTGACACATTTGTCATACCTCTCAACCTCAGAGCAAGAACTGACAAAGACATACAAAGAAATGGGACAAAGGCCCAAACATAAGGACAATTTTAAAATATTGTTCTTATAAACTGGAGAAAGCTAATAGAGGTCTTGCATTAGTATGAATTTTCTGAATGGTATGAAATCTGAAACTCAAATGTCTGTCATTATGTTCTAACTTCAGTCTTTAATTATTTGTCACTAATTTGTCAAAACCACAATTTTACGAAAATGGACCAAAATGTGATGTAAAAATATAAAATAGCAACACAATACAGCCGGAAACCTGTCATAGAAGGGACACTTTAATATTAGTACTGCTAACTTGAGCATTTGACAAAATAAAATAATCTACATGCATTTCTGAAATAAAAGTAATCTGATTATTACAGTTATTTCTAATTATAAACCCTCCATGTTTTCTTCCAAAATTGCTATTTTACGGAGGGATCATTAGGGGAAGAGCAGCATTTTCAGCCAAAATCAGGGACAGTTGAGAGGTTTGGCTATGCCTAATTCTATAAAGCAATTTATTTGCATGTGCCTCTCAACCTGTTAATGCAATAAATCTGGACAAAGCTAACTATATTGGGGAACATATAAATAGTACTAAAATTGCTGTTGTATAAACTGGGACAGTTGATAGAACAGGTCTTACTTTAGCATGCATTTTTCTGAAGGTTATGAAGTATGAAACTAGTGTGTCTTTATTTAGTGACTTAATTCCTAAATGATTTGCCAGAAAACCACAAATTTTATGAGGAACAAACCAAAATAAGAAGCAAAAATCTATTCATTCTTTGAAAATCTGACAATCGGGAGGTATAGTTCAGCTGGGGCTGCCTAAGTTTGCCACCCTTCCTCACAAAACCATGGTCGAATGGAGCCTCCCCTCAGGCCATCTCAAATGATCCATTACTTTGCTATTTCACCCATTTACCATAAACACTAATGTGCATACTGATTTACTTCTATGATGATTTGAACTTCATTTGAAAGTTTTATTTTGCATCTTACAGCACAAACACTAAGACATCTGCTAAACAAACTTGGCATTAAAACTTCTCTGCCCTTGAAACTCACATTCATTGAAACAACATTAAAACCCACATTCAAAGAAAATACATTTACTGTGGCAGATAAAATTAATTCTGGCTGTTTTCAAATCATAGGCCCCTTGCATATGAAACATACATGTCTTTGATGCACCTTCCTATTGCTTTGAACATTTTTCCAGTAAACAATGAAACAAAACTGCCCAGTTCAGAACATTTCATCATAAAAGTCTACTCAAACTTCTACAGTCCACTACTATCAGTAAATGTGCACAATTCTACAGTCCACCATTATCAGTAAATATGCACAATCTCTGAAGTAGTAAAAAAGTCATCTAAATAATTCCACGTTAAATAAATCTGTAATGAAGAGGTTGCTGCTAGCAATCACTTTTATATTTCATGGTTTCATTGAAAAATAAAGTGTCTGATTCCCCTGAGGAATAAATTGCCTAAATTACATTAAAAGTAAGCTAGTAATATTGCAATAGGAAATGGATGGCAAACTGATAACAGACTCATAGTTAGCATCTTAACTTTCAGTACAGCAGCATTTATCCTTTATGGGAGTAGAACCAACAACCTTCTGCATCAAAAGCAGGTACAGAACCCGTTGTGCTATTAGCAATGTTAGCAAACTTAGCATAATCAGCACTAAACTTCTCTTCCGTAGCTCTCAGCTCCTTGTAAATCTACTCAATACTCAACTGCATCTCAACTTCACAGCACAAGAAGTCTGGAAAAAGCCAAATTTATTGGGGTGGGTCAAAAGGGCAAAAACCAAGGACACATTAAACATTGCTTGTATAATCTTGGAAAGCTGCTAGAATAAAATGCTGTGCTACCACCATACATTTTACTGCCAAAGTCCCTGTGCAAAAGAGTCAGAACAACAAACCACTATGCCAAATCACCTGCTTTGTGAAAGAAAAATGCTGTGTTACCACCGTACATTTTACTGCCAAGGTCTCTGTGCAAAACAGTCAAGAGCAACATACCACTACACCAAAACAGCTGCTTTGTGAAAGAGAGGAAGACTGAAACTTAAATTGTTATCATTTAATGAATTAAATTCTCACCATAGCTGTCAACCTCTTAGCACAAACACCTGGACAAACCCAGTAATGAGGGAATATAGCCCTCAGACATATTCAGTGAATTCAGTTCTTGCCATAGCTGTCAACCTTAGTACAAACAACCTGGACAAAGCCAATAACAGGGTATTACAGTCCCAAAAATAAAGACGAATTTCAAATAGTCATCTTATAAACTTAAAAAAATTGCTATAATAAACGGTTGTGTTACTATATATTTATTGCTAGAATAAAAAGTTGTTTTACTATGTATTTTCTGAAGAATATGAAGTCTGAAATTCAAATGCTTGTCAATTTTACTTCTTACAGAACAAAAACAATTTTCAGCAGAGGCCCAGGGAGAAATACTGTAGACACATGTCTTTGTAAAATGGCAGAACACCAGAGCAAATCCTCACAAACACAGGGATAAGATGAAGACTCCACACAGAAGGCACCCCAGCCAAGAATCAAACCAGAAACCCTATAGCTGTGAGGCAACCATACTGCCACTGAACCATCAAATATTTAAGGAAGTGAACATTCAGAAACCTGAAGTCTGAAATTCAAATGCCTGTCAATTTTGTTTAACAATTGGTAATCAGGACAGTCTGACTTGGTACAAAAAAAACAATTTTCAGCAGAAGCCCAGGAAGAAATAATGCAGACATGTCTTTGTAACACTGGAGGACACAAAAGCAAACCACACAAACACAGGGAGAAGATACAGACCCCCCACCAAGAAATGGTGGTGGGTAGGGAATTCAGGTCTTTAACACCTGCATACAAGGTACAGGGTTCAAGCCTGAGGTATCCCCTACCACACCACCATGAGTCTAACCACCAGTATACTGCATTTGGGGCATTTGGGGCATTTTCACACACACACAGTAAACCACCACCGCACATCTGATCTAACCACCAGTATATTGCATTTGGGGCATTTTCACGCACACATACACACACCTTACCTGTGAACTCCTGTCCATAGACCCACAGTATACCACCACCGCACATCCGATCCCTATCCAAAACCTGTGCAAATCCGACCCTGTCCGTCACGAGATCTTCCCCTGACGAGACTGCAGCAAACTCAAATCCAGACCCTGCCCATCATGAGATCCTAAATTCCTGACTGCCAACGTTGTAGTCTGACCCCAGCGAGTTCCCAGTACAGTCTATGCAGTTTAAAACTGCACAGACTTGTGGGAGCTCTGTTGTCCACGTTTCCCAGTCAGGACTGCTGCTGAGACATCTGCGCATGCTCCAGACTGTCTCAGCAGCAGTGCGCATACGCAGAATTTTATATTTTTTATTTTAAAGTTGAGGGGGCTGCAGTCCAGCAGTCCAATAGCATGGGCTGCCTCTGATCTATTCCACAAAAGGTGGAATCTCTGGGACACACATCTGTCCTGCCAACAAGTCCTATTGATGTCACAGACCAGGTTGAGGTTGTGCATGTGGGTTACACAAGTGGAGCTTGACTTGCGGATATGCAGCAGTTCCATCAGGGCAGGGTCTGAGGTTGCTTTGTATGCCAGACAGATGTCACCTCTGAGGAGTCTGTAGGAGACTGAGTAGAAGGACAGGGATTTTAGCCTATCTGTGTAGGGTAGATATTTGAGGCCCTGGGTTCCATGGTTGAAGAACATCTCCAGCTGCTGCATGTGCTTTGTGAGGTACATGCAGAAAGGGGCATTGTACTCAATAATGGGTCTTATAAGGGAAGAATACAGGGATGTTATGACCACCTTGTCCCTGGATGAGATACCCTTACTAATGAGGTGGGGCATGTAGAAAACTTTCCGTACAATGGAGGCAATATGATGGTCTAAAGTCAGTTTGCTATCAACCTGGGTGCCCAAGTCCCTCATGACTGATTGTGTGCTTAGTACCTTATTATCAATGTGATAATATGTGGAGACATCACTCTCCCCAAAAGGGGGGTGATGCATTTTTGGCATTCGGTTTGAGGCCATGTTTCCAGTCATTTGTTTGGGTGAGACCCTCTTGGAGGATGTCCACATCACTAGAGGAATTGATGACAGCAACCAGCTTGCAGTCATCTGCAAACTTACTCAGCCACAGCCCACTAGATTTGGCCTGCACCTCCAAGAAGTATATTCCAAACAGCAGAGGCCCCAATACCAATCGCTGGGGTACACCACTTGCTATGGGTCTACTACTTGAGCTGGCTTCTCCTATTTTGTCTAGGTGGGTTCTATCTATGAGCAAGTTTGCTACCCATCTGGTAACATATGGATTGATGTTTAATTGAGAGAGTTTATCTATTATACTTAAGTGAGGAATAGTATCGAAGGCTTTGGCCAGGTTAAAGTAGATGGTGTGCACCATCCTCCCCATGTCTATGGCCTTGGTGACTGTCTCAAAGAAGTCAACCAAATTTAACAGGTATGACCTCCCCTTGACAAAAGCAAACTGTGTGGGATAAAGTGTCTGGAGGTTGCCAATGTCCTTGTTAATGAGGTCCATGATAATCTGCTCCATGGTCTTGTAGTTCAGGCTAGTTAGGCTGATGGGTTTATAATTTCCTGGATTGGTGGAAGCTCCACCTTTGTGCAAAGGGATGATAGTAGCTGTCCTCCACTTGGCTGGGATGAAGCCAGTATTCAGGCTTTGGTTGAATAGGGTACCTAATGGTGCTGCAAGTCCCTGCCTGAGTTCATGTAGGATGCAGCCTGGGATGTTATCGGGTCCCATGGAGGCTTAATTTTTTGGCTTTGAAAGGGCAGTGATGACTTGCTCCCTAGAGATAAGGGGGTGGGGCAGGTACTGAGGATGCCCTATTTTACTGATGGGTAGGACAGATGAGTGAAGTTTTCACTGAACCTGTCTGCCAGCAGGTTAGCTATATCTACAGCATTTGTGTATGTGGTATTCTTGACCAACATTTCTGAGCAGCTCTGGATGCTTCTCTTGAGACTGCAGACATATGTGAAGAAGGCCTTATGACTGTCTTTAGTAGATGTGGCCAGTTTGGACTCGAAGTTTGCTTTAGAGGATTTCACTAATGCTCTTATTTGCTTGTTCAGGCTAAGGAGAGAGTGCTTCCAGTTAGGCACATGCTCCTTCTTGGTCCTGGACAGCATTTTCCTTTTATTATAGAGTTTATTTATTGTAGATGTCCACCAGACAGGTTTACTCTTCCTTAAGGAGGATGATTTCATCCTGTCTGGTATTTCTGATTCCATGCAGCTATATAAATGTTCATATAGTAGTTTGGTGTAGGTTTGGACATATGTGCCAGTTCCTATGCAGGGGAAGGGGGCTGTGAAGCTGTTTATACCTTCCCTCAGGAGGCTGTAATCAGCTTTGGAGAAGTTTTTTTTGCTTGACCATAGCTGGGGGGGGGGGGGTTGGGGGAGATGGTGACTTTGAAAGTGACTGCTTTGTGCTCAGAATTTACCAAGGATGATGACACTGTAGCGATGCTGCAGTGGTTACTCATGCTGGTTAATACGAAGTCCAAGATATTTTCACCTGTTGTGGGAGTGTCAACCAACTGGTCCAAGTTGTCACACATCCTTTCTATAGGCTGTTTCCTCCTCATTGCTGATGAGACCTACAACTGTGGTATCATCTACAAACTTGATTATATGATTGGAGCTGCACTTGGCAGTGCAGTTGTATGTTAGTAGAGTGAATAGCAGAGGTCTCAAAACACAACCTTGAGGTACACCAATGCTCAAGGTGATAGTATTTGAGGTGCTCTTTCTTGTACATACTGTTTGTGATCTTTCAGTAAAGAAGTCCAGAATCCAGTTGCACATTGGAGTGCTGACACCTAGTTGAGTTAGCTTGTCTATCAATTGCTGAGGTATGACTGTGTTAGATGCCAAACTGAAATCAATGAATCACATGCACACATAGCTGTTGTTGTTTTCCAGGTGGTCCAGCAATTGATATAGAGGTGAGATTTAGTGGATGTATGGGGTCTAATGAGGTAGGAGAGGAGAATTTGCATTTATGAGTGATAAATGGACTGGCAAGACTGTTTCTTGGTGAAAAGATGCTTGATGGAAGATGTGTCAAACATGCAGACTTGTAACAGATGCATTTAACCATGCCATGAAGTTTGGAATAAGGAGTAAAGAGGCAGAAAGATATGAATGGAGCTTGAATGTATACAAATGGAAAGACAGAGGATGCAGACAGGCAGGAGAGAATGAATTAAAGGGATGATAGTGCTGGTCAGTGAGAGGGCAAAGATGAGGTGGTGGAGGGATAAGGTGAGTTGACAGGGCCTGAATGTGACCTAAAAAGATTAATACTGGATGGGAGGGAAAATGAAAAGAAAGAAAGAAAGAAAGAAAGAAAGAAAGAAAGAAAGAAAGAAAGAAAGAAAGAAAGAAAGAAAGATGTGATTCTGGCATTTGGGAGTGGACAGAAAGGAAAGAGAAGAAAGATGTAGGAAAGTGCCAGCTCTATGTCATGGGTGATAAAGCCCGTATTATGACACAGATGGCCTGGGTTCAATGACTGACTTAGACACTAGATAAGATTTCCAGACAAAGGTGGATTGAGCAGCCAATCCCAGTTGTCTCATCCTAGGATGAGGGGGCAATCCCAGTCTGTACAGTATTGACACACAGTGGAGGTTGGGTTCTGCACCAAGGCATAATGACGCACTAGAACAAGTAAACACTAGCCCATAATTTTCTGTGGTAGCCTGGCAAAAGCGTGGAAGTGTGCACATGTCTGTGGCTGGCACTGATGGTGTTCTGCTTATCTAGGCTTCCATGGAGTCAGAGGAGGTAGACTAAGTGAAAAATTCTGCCTTACTGAGGAGGATGCTGCCACCATTGCCATTGTGTGTAGTTCTCCATTCCAGGGGCAATTACATGCTACCCTGTCCTGGCCGGCCACCAGTTTTGGAAATGGCCCTAGTCCATAAGGTGAGTTAGACCATATGAAGAAGGGAAGATGTGGAAGCTGCAGTTGACTGGCTGATGAGATAAGCCTTTTGGAGAAAAACAGATTCAAGAAAAAAGATGGAAGAAAGTGAAAGAGATTTTACTGCAGAATTAGAAGTATGTGACAACAAAGATCATGGTAGAGCTAATCAGAATGAGAGATGTATGGCTGATGCAGTTAGAAATCCCAATGGGGGTGTTGTCTGAGGTGGAAATTGAAAGTTAAGTGAGAGCAAAAAGGGGTGAAGATGAGAGTTTTGAGGAAGAAAGACAGATCAAGGATGCTGAAGCAGGAGGTGGTAAAAGAAAGTTCTGTAGTTTTATGAGGAAATGATTAACTAGAGGGATGTAAAAGTACAAAGGAACATAAAAGAGAAGAACTGAAGGTGTAAGATTAGGATCACTACAAGATAGAGAGAAAGAGAAACTGGAGATGGAGAGCAGGAAATATATAGAGTGATATAGTGTTTGCCAGGGGTCAAAGTGGGGAAATGGCTTCTTGATAAAATTATATACAGTGATGGGCAGGGGGAAATGAATTATGGGAGAAGGTTTGTCATAATGTGTTATGGAAATGACTGAGAAGATATTTGCAAAAGGAATTGGTGGTGCTGTCTCCTATGGGTGGAGGTTGAGAAGACAAGGCCAATATCACTGATAATGCTGATGTGCAGATTTCTGCAAATCAGTTCACAAGTAGACTTAGTCTGGTGGTGGAAGTTCTACGGAGAAGAAGACAGGTGAAGCTTGCAAAGAGAAATCTTCAACAAACAACTGGAGACTATTGATCAGCTCTATGGAGTAGGCAGAATGGCAGATGGGTACTGGGGCAGTGTTTAGTATAGAGAAGTTATCTTGTATATTGGAGTGGAGATTGCTGTATTAAGTAATCGAGCAAAAGAATGTTAGAAATAAATTTCATAGGTTCATAGGTAGGTACTAGGCTATCTGCCCAAAAGCATTTATAAGCCTAGCCAAAATGTGATGGCTTTCGCCACCCCCTTAGATTAGTTCCCTGTGCCTCTGTCCAGCAGAGCCACTGAAGTGATCCCCAGGGTAATCTTTCTGTTTCCCATCCACTCGTCAAGGTATCTCTTGAAGAGTGTTAGCGAGGAGCTCTGCCTAATGTAGATTGAAATCTTGTTCCAAAGTCTCTGTGACAGGAATCTATTCCTCCAGCATGTCCTATTTATTGTTGTGGTGAGGTTTAGATCCCTAGAGTGTGTGGCTCGAGGGGATAAGCTTTTCTTTAGGTGGAGCATGTCGATCAGTTCTGGGTTGGACATGGCCTTGTATGTCAGGCAGAGATCACCTCTGAGTAGGCGGTATGCAACCGAGTACAGCTGGAGTTTCTTCAATCGAGTTTGAGGCCAGTGATCCTCTTGGTGACGTACTTCTGTCATCTTTCCAGCTGTTGCAGGTGCCTTGTAAGATACATCCCAAATGGGGCATTGTATTCTATGATGGGTCTGATGAGCGATGAGTAGAGGGGCACAATGACTTCTTTTGATCTGGATGCGAACCCTTTTGTGATAACGTGTGCCACGTAGAAGGATTTTCTAACCACTTTGGCAATGTGATTATCAAAGGAGATTTTACTATCTACTTGGGTCCCAGAAATAAATGATGGTGCTTTATAACATATTTATATATATATATATATATATATATATATATATATATATATATATGTATGTGTGTGTGTGTGTGTGCGTGTGTGTACACACACACACACACACACACACACACACACACACACACACATGCACACACACATACACAAATATAACATCTATAAATGTATATATATATATATATATATATATATATATATATATATATATATATATATATATATATATATATATATATATATATATATATATGTTTAAGGTTTACAGTAGCAGAAAAGGAGGTAGAGTGGGTTGGACTACAGATGCAGAGGGTGTCATGGTAATGTTGCCGTCTCTCACATTATTTGTTGTAGTTAATTGAGGCTTTTGCCAGAAAAGTAAGGAGCAGCTTAGGAAGGAGAGAATAGAGAGGAAGGAGTGTAAGAGGGGGATTTCATTCATTTATTTCTGAATTGCTAATGGTTTATTAAAATACTTATGGAGAGTGTTTTCCAGTATTCCAAAGGAGCTTTGATGGCTCAGGGAGGTGCCAAGTTAAAACACCATTAGGAGATGTCATTGACACTTCTCCTTGCATGGAAATTAGATATGAATTCCGCATCTGCTA